>NW_027141752.1:0-300000 GCF_036365525.1 Heterodontus francisci | reverse complement strand
CAGAGTGAAGATTGAACAGAGAGCAGATGGGGAGGAGACACCCAGAGTGACAGACGGAGAGAGAACGGCCCCTCATCTTTCAGCTCCACCTCCAGTTTCCTCTGGTTCGCCAATTTCAAACCCTTTATTAACAGTGGAACCGAAACCCAGCTCTCCACACAAACCCTTCCAGACTCGGCCTTCATAGTCAAGGCTTTCCAGAAAGCCGGAGCTTTTAAATATGGTTCCGCTACAATTAACACTCAGTAATATTCCCACCTAAACACAGTCCATTCTATAACAAATAACCTACTCAGTAACATCACCATTTCCACACACATCCTCTTCCAGCAGTTTACAAACACCTTATTGCAGCTGTTTGGGGAATCTCCTGTGTTAAGATTGGAGTTGGAAAGCGGCCTTTACCCGGCAGTGTTACCGTCTCACACTGAATCTGCCAGACATCCTGTTGATCTGTCTCGTTCCCCTCTGTCTCTCTTGACTATTACATGGCACGGGTAGTATTTCAGAAAGTACTGCAATGGAGGGAGTGCTGGAGACTCCAGGCCAATCCTGGAGGGATGGGGGAAATATCTTTAGAAATTCCCTGGAGAGAATCGTGATATGACAGGTCTCCAGGGACAGACCAAGGAGAGAGTGTGGACATTGAATGGAAACATGGCAAAAAGAGTTGGGGATTCAGGAACACAATCCTCTCTGATAGGTTACAGCCTCCCCTCTGCTCCTGCTCTTAACGAGACACTTTTCCAGTTTAAATTTATGGACAAGGTGGGTTAGTTGCTCTCAGGGTGGGTGGGGGGAGAGGAGCCTCAGTGGCCATGGGTGGGACAGGGAAAATGGAGACAGAGAACCAGGACTCCGGTCACTCCCCAGCGATGTCTGCTGGAAAGTATCTGTGGATCGGATGATGCCGGGGTCCCATGGAGAGGGGAAGGGGGTGGGGTGATGGAGTGAGGAGGTGGAGAGGGAGTGTTCGTGGTGTCACAGCCAACCCCCTGCCCAAACCAATCTCCCACATCCCAGCATTATATTGTCCAATTCCTGGAGGCGGACTATGGCGATTCCCGTTGGATTAATTTCTAATGTTCGCCATCTTATCCTGATAAAATCACCAGTTCTGAAGGAGGCCATTCTGTACTTATTCTCAGGTCATCGAGGGGTCATCTTTCCCTTTTCAGCTCCTGACTGCTGGTATTTTTGCTGTTAAATGTGAAATGCAACGTATGTTCGCAGCTGTTTCTGCCCTGTTGCAGCCATAGTAACATAGAAATGGGGGTCGGCCATTCAGCTCCTCGAGCCTGCTGCACCTTTCAATTAGATCCTGGCTCACCTGTCTCTTAACTCCAGCTGCCTGCTGTGATTTCATAAACCCTCAGACCGTCACTGGATAAACATCTCTCAATCTCAGGTTGGAAATTGTCAATTGACCCTCTGGTTTATCTTATTTTTCGGAGAGAATTCCAGGTTCCCGCTCCCCTTTGTGTGAAAAAGTGCTTCCCGGCAATATTCCTGAAAGGCAGAACTCTAATTTTTGAGTTCTCTCCCTTTGTTGTGGAACTGCTTGTTTACAGATCTGACCGAAGTCCACACTGCAGAACAAACAGCTGTTCCTCTGATCCTGTCACTTCAGCTTTGGATTTGAAGCTCATGCCTCTTTCCATGATGATTCTTTGTGCCCTATCTCTGTAAATGGTTATGCCTGTCTTTTTGTGGGGTATGTCAAACATTCTTTTTTCCAGTCCTACTCAGGACCCCACCCCCAGCTCTTTTTCCGGTACAATGATGACTGGATCAGTGTCATTTCCTGCTCCCGCTCCGAACTGGAAAATTTCATCAACTTCGTTTCCGATTTCCCCCTCACTATGGTTGACAGGGCTCTCAACCCTTTTTATTATTTTATTTTATCTTTTTTTTTAACCATGTGCCTGCCTTGAAATTGGTTTTTCAAGTATGTGCTTTTGGACAGAACTATTGATTATTCTGTCATTAACACTCTCTCTGCACTAATATTTTGTCTTTCACTGCACCATTATCACACTCCCTTTGCCCCATGACCTCCTTGTCAGTTAATCTCTCCTGCCCTCTGCCCTATTACACACCTTCCCTTTTCTTCTCTTCCCCACCTCCCCCCACCCCCGCTTCACTTGCTTAAAACCTATTACATTGAGTGTGGGACAAATTCAATCCATCTTTTGTACTGTATGAGATTAATTTTGACACACTTTCTGGTACATTATGTGACAGCGAGTATAATTCTACATCTATCTGTCTGTGGTACTGTGTCTGAGTGTGAGATTATTTCAATGTCAGTCCATGAAACCAAATGTGATTGTTTGATTCATTCTGTATGTCAATCATGAGTATTGTATGTGAATGTGTGGCAGCTTCTGTATCTATCTGCTACTGTGGGTGAATATGGATATCATTCGGTATCTGTCAGTGTCCAGAACTAAATGTGAGTGTGAGATTCATTGTGTATGCATCAATCTTACAGTCAGAATGTGACTGTATGGTTCATTCTCTATGCGTCAGTCTAAGGTACTATATATGCCAGTGGTTTTAATTATGTATCTGTCATTGTATGTGAGTCATTTTATGGTCTCACTGTATATCTGTCAATCTCTGGTTCTTTCTGTGAGAGTGAGATTAATTCTCTATCTGATGGTCTCTGAAATTAATTGATTTTGTGACTTACTCTGTGCCTGTCAGTCTATGATACTGTGAATAAGAGGGGAATATATATGGTGTCTGTCTGAACTTGGTATCGAGTATGATTGTAGGATTCATTGTGCATCTATCAGTATCCAGACTGAATGAGAAATAAGGTTCATTCTGTACGTGAAAATCTCTGGTATTCTAGCCACGTGAACTCGAATGTGCCTGTCAGTCTTTGACACTGTATCTGATTATGGGATTGACTCAATACCTTTCAGACTTTGGTACTATGCATATGTGTGGTTCAGGTTCTGCATGTCAGTCTCTGTTACTCCATGTGAGTGTCGATATCCTTTATGTATCTGTCAGTCTCTCGCAATGAATGCAAGTGTGGGATTAACTCTCTTTTCAACAGTATCTGGTACTGACTGTGAGCATGTGACTCCTACAGTATCTGTCAGTGTTTTCTATTGTATGTGAATGTGCAATTCCTCCTATGTCTTTCAGTGCCTAGTGCAGTGTGTATGGGATTCATTCTGTACCTGTCAGTATGTGGTACTGAATGAGATTGTGGGATTCATTCTGTTGTCTGTCAATCTCTGCTAATGTACGTGAGTGATATCTGTTATGCATATATTATTTTCTGGTACTGGAAGTGTATATTGTATTTATTCTTTACTTGTTAGCCTGTGGTACTACGTATGAGTGTGGGTCTCATTCTGTATCAGTCAGTTTCTGGTACAGTCTGCGTGTGCATATCCACGGCTCATTTTGCATTTGGCAGTCTCTGGTACGAAATATGCGTTACAATTCATTTTTTATGTGTCTGTCTCTTGGACAGTCCATTACAGTGGGATTAATTTTGTACCTCTCAGCTGCTGGTTATGTCTGCAAGTGTACATTCTGTATCTATGTGACGCTGGTGCTGTATGAGTGTGGAATTCATCTGTACCTGTACTTAATATGTATCTACGGGATGGTATTGAGAACTATTTGTTTAATGCCATAATGTATCACCATTTTCTTGTCTCACTAGTATTTTAAAATATAGATCACTGCACATTTTAACTGTGTGTATTACTGAGTTGTGGTTTGAGCTTTTTGGACTAGTATTCAGTCTGTAACTGTATGAACACATTTGTGAATGACAACATATATTTCAAACTCACACATGGCATGCTCAGTATAATCAGAATCATTCAATTGATAAGATATCATTCAGTACAGCTCTTGGAGAGATTATTGGATTGTTATGTAATGTGCAGTGCTGTGTGCACTAATTGACAAAATACTGTAACTTTCCTTTTGATACTGCATCAGATGTTTGTATTACATTGTAATCTGTCACTCAGTCTGCAGTCTGGGCTGCATTATTCGGATTCATTCTGTACCTTTCCATCAGCTGCTCTACCTCATATTCAATTTGTAGCTTAGGGTGCACTCTTGTGGGATTGATCCGGTGCTTTTCAATATGATAGTGGGTGTGATTTTGAACTAAGATTGATGTACCTAGCTTTCAGCAGTACTGAGTTGGGGTGAATTGGAAACAACTTCTGCCTCTCCTGCTTTGTTTGATTGTCTGCTGGATTGAAAATGTGTATCTGGAACTTGGGATCAGTGTGAGCCTGACTGCTTCTGCTCTCTGTGACTGTGGAACTCATGGCCTGTCTGTGTCTCTGAGCTCTGGGAGTGATAATGTACCTACTCTGTGTTAGAAGGAGTGGACTGTACATATCCTTGTGCCGGGGAATCATCACAATCCTTCTGGTTCCTTCAAGTATTTGCTGACAGAAAGAAAGAAAAATATCTCTTGTAACTCAAGATCAATTGAGGTGGAAGCTTGAAAAGACATGAATGTAATATTTCAATTGATAATCATCATGACCAACCACAAAGGATGATCAGCAATACAAAGAGTGTCAGTGTCTCATTCCACTGCAGCACTCAGCTTCTGCTGATCAGGTTTTCTTTGGTAGTTTTATAACAATTTAGTGGCAGCCAGGAACAACCCAACATCTGCACTGCTCCATGAATGGGAATACCTGCTGGAGCAAGGATATTTGCACAAGTCAAGTTTTTAATTCCACCTGGCATTATAATGCAAGAACATAATAACTAGGAGCAGGATTAGGCCATTCCGCCACTCGTGTCTGTTCCAACATTTAATAAGATCATGGCAGATCTGATCATAGTCTCAACTCCACTATCCTGCCTGTCCCAATAACACTTCACTCCCTTGTAAATCAAAAGTCAGTCTAACTCAGCCTTGAATATATTCAATGACCAGCTTCCACCATCCTCTTGGGTAGAGAATTCCAAAGAACAACAACCCTTTGAGAGAAGAAATTCTTCTTCAATTCCATCGAAAATGGGTGCCCCCTTATGTTGAAACTGTTCCCCCTAGTTCTTGATTCCCTCATGAGGGGAAACATCATCTCAGTAAATACCCTGTCAAGCCCCTTCAGTATCTTATATGTTTCATAAGATCACCTCTCATTCTTCTAAACTCCAATGAGTGTAGCACAACCAGGTCAAACGTTCCTCATAAGACAACATCTTCATCCCTGGAATCAAGCCAGTGATGTTTGCCTGAACTACCTTCAATGCAAGTATTTTCCTCCTTAAATAAGGAGACCAAAACTGTATACACACTCAAGGTGTGGTCTCACCAACACGCTGTACAGTTGTAGCAAGACTTCCCTACATTTCTACTCCATCCCCATTGCAATAAAGGCCAAAATTCCAATAGCCTTCCTAATTACTTGCTGTACTTCCATGCTAACTTTTTGTGATTCATGTAAGAGGACACCCAGATCCCTCTATACCACAGCATTCTGCAGTCTCTCCTTATTTAAATAATATTCTTCTTTTCTCTACATCATACCAAAGTGGATAACCTCACATTTTCCCACATTATACTTAAAATGCCAAATTTTTCCCACACACTTAACTTGTCTTTATCTCTTTGCAGACTCATTGTGTCCTCCGCACAACTTGCTTTCACACCTTTCTTTGTATCAACAGCAAATTTAGTTACAATACACTCGATTCCTTCATCCAAATCATTAATATAGACTGGAAGTAGTTGAGGCCCCAGCACTGATCCCTGTGGCACTCCACGAGTTCCAGTTTGCAAACCTGAAAGTGACACCTTTATCCTAATTCTCTGTTTCTTGTTAGTAAGCATGTACCAGCGACCTGGGTTCGATTCTGGGTACTACCTGTGCAGAGTTTGCAAGTTTTCCCTGTGGCCGCGTGGGTTATCGCCGGCTGCTCCAGTTTCCTCCCACAGCCAAAGACTTGCAGGTTGATAGGTAAATTGGCCATTATAAATTGCCCCGAGTATAGGTAGGTGGTAGGGGAATTGAGGGAAGTTGGGGATGTGAGAGGGTAATGGGATTAATGTAGGATTAGTATAAATGGGTGGTTGATGGTCAGCACAGACTCGGTGGCTGAAGGGCCTGTTTCAGGACTGTATCTCTAAATAAATAAAATAAACAATATATTCCCCGTTAACACCACAAGCTCTTACCTTGTGTCGTAACATTTTGCATGGCCCTTTAGCGAATGCCTTTTCAAAATACAAATACACTACATCTACTGGTTCCCCTTCAGTTACCCTGCTTCTTACATCCTCAAAGAACGCTAATAATGTTGGCAAACTTGATTTCCTTTTCATAAATCCATGTTGACTCTGCATGATTGTATTATAATTTTCTAAATGTTCCACAGATTGGAGGGTGGCAAATGTAACCTCATTATTTAAAAAAAGGAGAGAGAGAAAAAACAGGGAATTACGGACCAGTTAGCCTTACATCAGTAGTGGGGAAAGTGCGAGAGTCTATTATAAAGGATGTGGTAGCAGAACACCTGGAAAGCATAAACGGGTTTGGACAAAGACAGCATGGGTTAACGAAAGGGAAATCTTGCTTAACAAATCTGCTGGAGCTTTTTGAGGATGGAACTAGTAGAATAGATAAAGGAGAACCAGGGGATGTGTTGTATCTGGATTTTAAGAAATCTTTTGATAAGGTCCCACATAAGAGGTTCGTGTGCAAAATTAAAGCAGATGGGATTGGGGGTAATATACTGGCATTGATTGAGAATTGGTTGACAAACAGGAAACAGAGAGTAGGAATAAACGGGCCTTTTGCCAGGTGGCAGGCAGTGACGAGTGGCGTACTACAGGGATCAGTGCCTGGGCCCCAGCTATTCACAATATATATTAATGACTTGGGTGAGGGAACATTTCCAGGTTTGCAGACGACACAAAGCTGGGGAGGATACTGAGTTGTGAGGAGTATGCAAAGAGGCTCCAATGTGATTTGGACAAGTTGGGTGAGTGGGCAAATGCATGGCAGATGCAGTATAACTTGGATAAATGTGAGGTTATTCACTTCGGTTGTAAAAACAGAAAGGCAGATTATTATCTGAATGGTGACAGATTGGGAAAGGGGGAGGTGCAAAGAGACCTGGGTGTCCTTGTACACCAGTCGCTGAAAGCAAATATTCAAGTGCAGCAAGCAGTTAGGAAGGCAAATGGTATGTTGGCCTTCATTGCAAGCGGATTTGAGTACAGGAGCAAGGAAGTCTTACTACAGTTATACAGGGCTTTGGTGAGAGCACATCTGGAGTATTGTGTGCAGTTTTGGTCTCCTTATCTGAGGAAGGATGTTCTTGCCATGGAGGGAGTGCAAAGAAGATTTACCAGGCTGATTCCTGGGATGGCAGGATTGACAATGAGGAGAGATTGGGTTGACTAGGCCTATATTCACTAGAGTTTAGAACAATGAGAGGGAATCTCATAGAAACCTATAAAATTCTAACAGCACGAGTCAGGCTAGATGCAGGGAGGATGTTCCTGATGGCTGGGGAGTCCAGAATCAGGGGTCACGGTCTCAGGATATGGGTATGCCATTTAGAACCGAGATGAGGAGAAATTTCTTCACTCAGAGGGTGATGAACTTGTGGAATTCTCCACAAAGAAAATTACAGCACAGGAACAGGCCCTTCGGCCCTCCAAGCCTGCGCCGATCCAGATCATCTATCCAAACATGTCGCCTATTTTCTAAGGGTCTGTATCTCTTTGCTTCCTGCCCATTCATGTATCTGTCTCGATACATCTTAAAAGACGCTATCGTGTCCACGTCTACCACCTCCGCTGGCAACGTGTTCCAGGCACCCACCACCCTCTGCGTAAAGAACTTTCCACGCATATCCCCCCCGAAACTTTTCCCCTCTCACTTTGAACTCATGACCCCTAATAATTGAATCCCCCACTCTGGGAAAAAGCTTCTTGCTATCCACCCTGTCTATACCTCTCATGATTTTGTACTGCAGAAGGCAGTGGAGGCCAAGTCATTAAATATATTCAAGAAGGAGATAGATATATTTCTTAATACAAAAGGGATCAAGGGATATGGGGAGAAAGCGGGAAGAGGGTACTGAATTACACGATCAGACTTGATCATTTTTGAATGGCAGAGCAGGGCCGAATGGCCTACTCCTGCTCCAATTTTTCTATGTTTTCTGCGATGACTGACTTAATCATTGGTTCCAGCATCTTCTCAATGGCAGACATTAGGCTAACAGGCCTATCGTTGCCTGCTTTCTCTTTACTGCTTTCTTGAACAGGGACATTACATTTGCAGTTTAATATCCACTGGAACTGTTGCAGGATCTAGGGAATTTAAGAAGATTACAACCAATGCATCCACTATCTATGCAGACACTTCTTTTAAACCTTAGAATGTCGGCCATCAGATCCAGGGGACTTGTCAACCTTTAGTCCCATTAGTTTTCCAAAAACAAGTTTTTCTCGCGATGGTGATGTTTTAAGTTCCCCCCTCCTTACTCCCCTTGCTTTTCTACTATTCTTGGGATGTTTTTTGTGTCTACTTCTGTGAAGACAGATGAAAAGTTCTTGTTCAGATTATCTGCCATTTCCTTGCTTCTCTTGGATCAATCGTTCAACGGAAACCGACAGCTGCTGTTTAAAATGTTTCCTTGACACTACTCACCTGGCGCCAGCAATAGGTGTTGTTTGCATAACTGTCCCCATCCCTACTGTCTGGCTCTGTTCCCTCTATTCACTGCTCAATAACAACACAGTGTGAAACTGGAGCTAAACCATGAACATGCATTACAGGTTTGAGGAGAGAAAACAACAATGATTTTCAACAGCAGCTTCTTCCTGCTCTGTCTCCGTTACCTTGTCCACAAACAGCCTGAGAAAGGCTTCTCCTTCTGCGCTCACTCCATGTTCCTGCTCCACTCCGCCTCTTACAAACAGCCCCCAACTCCCCCTGAACTTGCTCCGTAGTCAATGCTGATCTCTGAGCCCCTCTGCGGACAGGCTCTCAAAGCAATGTGCTGCTGGAAGGAGACTGCTGTTTACTCACTTACCCCGGGGCTCTAAGTCTCCATTCCCGTCTGTTTCAAACAAACTTCTTCCGCTCACTAATTAAATGACGCAGAAGGACACGGCTGGAGGAGGCGCATCGCGCATGCGCTTCTTTCCCCACTCATTTACAAAAGAAAATAAATTGGAATAAAAGCAAAATGCTGCGGATGCTGGATATCTGAAATAAAAACAAGAAATGCTGGAACCACTCAGCAGGTCTGGCAGTATCTGTGAAAAGTGAAGCAGAGTTAACGTTTCGGGTCAGTGACCCTTCATCGGAACTGACAAAAATAAACTGGAACTTTCCCCAGTTCAGTTTTCTCCGAGTTTGAGCAAAGGAACTGGGACTGTGGGGAAAGGTCAGAGAACGTTTCAAGCTGGGGGATTCCCCCTTTCTGAAGCTCAGTTTGACATCATTCCCTGCAGTGTGTTTGCTCTTCATTCACCCGTCTTCTCAAAGCAATCCTCCGAGGGAGTCGCTGTGTTTGCTGCGATCGCGCAGGAGTTAATATCTGACAGTAACAGTCCCAGATTAATGTCATCACATTGAAACTGTCCCTCACTGACAGTCATATCGAGCGGTGTGAGCTGAGAGATTACAGAGACCAACAGGGTCAAGAGCGTTAAATTTGGAACATTGTTCACCTCACTCTCTAACTGTTACCCAGAGTCTAGGAATAATAATGTGTCTGTTTCTGATCCAATATCAGTTAGAGATGAGACTGCACCGTCTGTCTCCACGGATCTTTCAAGATAAAATGAGGCTTCCAGGTCAGCCTGTAACTGCTGATGGGGATCTCTCTCTCTCTCTCACTTATTCACTTTCAGCTCTGTCTCTGGTGCTCCATAAAAACGTGGGATCCAGTTATTGGGTGTGATATGGAAACACGAATATAAAATGCACTATTGACACTCCCTCTCTAATGCTGTACATATGTTTGGGATACCATTATTTAGGATGATATGTATGCACTTTATTGTGTTACTCATACTGTCTCCGATGATACATAAGAATATGTAACACAGTGTGATATGGACACACTGTTACGAATGGTCGGACTGATTCTCTCTCTCTCTGTGGTGCTGTATATGAAAAGCGAATAATGTTAGTGAGCATGATAGAATCATAGAAGGTTTAAGGCAGAGAAAGAGACCACTTGGCCCATCATCGTATGCGGCAGCCGAAAAACAGTGAACGTAAAGGAATGGCAGGGGGACTTCAACCTCGAGAGTGCACCTCCTGTGCTATGTGGGAGCTCCTGGATGCTTCCCGTGTCCTGGAGAACCATTTGGCGGTCATCACCTCGTAGCAGATGTAATGTACAACAATACTCCGCTCTCGTTGATTGACGTCTACGCCCCGGTTCAATGCAGCGAGCAGCTGACCGTCTTCCAGCATCTCCCACTGCTGCTGGCGACGTCCAGGCCGGTCATCCTAGGCAGTGACTTCAACGGCATCATCGATGCACCTGGATGATCCGGCAGAGACGACAGCAAACTGGATGCTATGTCCAGATCCTTAATAGAAACAGTAAAAGATGCCAAACTGCACGACGTCTTCAGCAAACCTGCAGACAGAGCGCAGCATAGATACACATGGTCAAGAACGGACGGATCTGCCCATTCCAGGATTGGCTTCCTATTTGTGTCCCGTGTTTTCACGGTCAGATCCACCGACGTCAAGCCGGTGTTTTTCTCCAAGCATTGCCTTTTACTGGCTGACTTTCACTTACAGGATGACCAGCGGGTTGGCAGGGGGACATGGAAGCTCAATGCTACACTGCTAACCCCAGAAAATGTTGAGGAACTCAAAAGGGATTACAAAGGTTGGAGGACCGTGAAACCCCACCTTTGAGTCTCCAGTTCACTGGTGGGAAGCGATCAAGGAGAACATCAAGAGGTTCTTTATCTTCAAAGGGGTTCAGAGGGCGAGAGAGATAGACAGATGGAAATGTCACGACTCCAGAAAAGTATGCAAAATCTGCTCTGGCTTCAGTCGATGGGGGTCAAGGTCAAGGAGGACCTTCATGAGGTGAAGAGCCAGCAGGCCTCGCTCTTTGCCACGGAGGCCTACAAGATCATCTTCCAGTCCAGAGTCCGCTCCATTGAGCAGGATGAGATGTGCTTGTGTTACTTCTTCTAAAAGGTACACAGAGAGAGCTCTGTTATCAGCAGCCTGAAGGAAGAGGATGGCTCGGTAACGTCTTCGCAGTCCGACATACTAAGGATCAGCAAATCCTTTTATGCTGGGCTGTATGACGCGAAGCCCACAGACAGCAGAGCCTCCCAGTCCTTACTGTCATCTATCACAGAGGTCTTAGATGACAGCAGGAGGGAGAGACTGGACAAACCGCTAATTCTGGATGAGCTGACAAAGGCCGTCAAATCCTTCGAGATAAGTAAAACTCCTGGAAGCGACGGCTTACGGTTTGAGCTGTATTTGGCCCTGTGGGACTGGGTCGGCCCGGACCTGCTGGAAGTATACGACAGTATGCTCCGAGCCGGCAGCATGTCAGAATCCATGAGGAAAGGCATCATCACCCTCATCTACAAGGGGAAGGGGGAGAGGGCAGAAATCAGAAATTGGCGGCCCATCTCACTGCTTAATGTAGAGTACAAGATACTGTCAAAAGTAATAGCCAGTCGAGTCAAGTCTGCTCTGGAGTTGGTGATACACCCTGATCAGACCTGTACTTTACCCACTCAGGGACACGATCACCCACATTCGGGACAGGAGGGTGGACACCTGCCTCATCAGCCTGGACCAGGAGAAGGCTTTTGACAGGATATCGCACACCTACATGATGGACGTACTTTCGAAAATGGGGTTTGGGGAGGGAATCTGCAATTGGATCAAACTGCTCTGCACAAACATCAGTAGCACAGTCTCAATCAATGGTTGGGAATCAGAAAGTTTCCCGATCCAATCTGGAGTCAGACAGGGTTGTCCTCTCTCCCCTGTCTTGTTTATTTGCTGTATTGAACCCTTTGCTGAGTCTATTAGGACGGATGCGAGCATATGAGGGGTGACAATCCCAGACAGTGGAGGCAATCAGGTTAAAACCTCCCTGGACATGGATGACGTCGCAGCCTTCTGCTCGAACCCGCTGTCTGTGCGCAGACTGATGAGCATCTGCGACCAGTTTGCACAGGCCTTGGGAGCCAACGTTAACCACGGCAAGAGAGAGGCCATGTTCTTTGGGAACTGGGCTGACCGATCCTTTGTCCCCTTCACCGTCAGGTCAGACTACCTGAAGGTGCTGGGGATATGGTTCTGAAGGGCCGCGGCATGCACCAAAACCTGGAAGGAGCGAGTAGCCAGGGTACAACACAAGCTGAGCATGTGGGAGCAGCAACTCTCTCCATTATGGGTAAGAACCTGGTCCTCAGGTGCGAGGCGCTCACGTTGTTGCTGTAAGTGGCACAGGTCTGGCCCATACCCCATTCCTGCGCTGTGGCGATCACCCGAGTCATTTTCCGCTTCATCTCTGGATCCAAAATGGACCGGGTCCAAAGGGACATGATGTTCAAACCTCTGGATAAGGGTGGGCATAATGTACCCAATATCACCCTCATCCTGATGACTACCTTCGTGTGCAGCTGCATCAAGCTGTGTGCAGATCCCCAATACGCCAACACCAAGTGTCACTACGTGCTGAGATTCTCTCTGTCCCCAGTGTTGTGAAGGAAGGACCTGGTCGCATTGCCGTGGAACGCTCCATCTAGTTGGACTGTGCCGTACCACCAATCCTTCGTGGAACAGTTTCTGCGGAAAACACCTTTGACCACCAATCCATCAGGCAGTGGTCTGCACGGAATGTCCTCAAGGCCCTACGGGAAAAGGAGATGGTGGATGCTGTCGGATGGTTACCCGAGCAGACTGCCAAATCATTTGGCGGAATGCCTCATCACCAGAACTTTCCAACAAGCACCAAGGTGTAGCTTGGCTGGTGGTGAGAAGAGCCCTCCCCGTCAGATCCTTCCTGCACGCCCGAAGCCTCACCCCCTCCGCACAATGCCCTTGAAGTGGCTGTGGTGGGGATGAGATGGTTGCCCAGCTTCTTCTGGAATGTGTCTTTGCAAAGCAGGTGTGGAAAGAGATGCATTGGTTTTTGTCGAGGTTCATCCCAAGCAGCTCTGTAACACAGGAGTCTGTGCTCTCCGGGCTGTTCCAAGGGACACACACCGAGATAACCACAACTGCTGCTGGAGGACTATCAATTCGGTGAAAGACACTCTTTGGTCTGCCCAAAACTTGGTGGTCTTCCAGCGCAAAGAGTTGTCCACCACCGAATGTTGCAGACTGGCACACTCGAAGGTCCAGGACTACGTGTTGAGGGACGCACTAAAGCTTGGGGCAGCCACAGCAAAGGCTCAATGGGGAAAGACCACCATGTAAGCTCCCCCCACCAAGCTGAACTGAGGGGCTGGATCCATGGAAAACCCCACAAACTGTAGCGGGAAAATTTTCATTTGCCATAAAATGTATATGGCATGAAAAATGAAATGGAAGGGTTGTGAGGCAACTCACTCCTGCATTGAAGGAAACTGACCTCCTTTGCACTGTTTGTATTTTTTGACTTGGTGCTGTTTGGAACTGTTTTGTAATGTATTTTTTACAGATCTTTATGAATAAAGTATATTTTGGAAATAAAAAAAACATTTGTGCCAGTAAGTGTTGTCAATTGCGGCTGCTTGAGCTCTGGGTTTGGAACTTGAGCAGCAGCTGGAGACACTGCAGTGCATTCATGAGGAGAGTTACATGGAAAGCATGTTCATGATCAGAGAGAGATTAGAGATACAGCACTGAAACAGGCCCTTCGGCCCACCGAGTCTGTGCCGAACATCAACCACCCATTTATACTAATCCTACACTAATCCCATATTCCTACCAAACATCCCCACCTGTCCCTACATTCCCTACCACCAACCTACACAAGTGACAATTTATAATGGCCAATTTACCAATCAACCTGCAAGTCTTTTGGCTTGTGGGAGGAAACCGGAGCACCCGGCGAAAACTCACGCAAACACAGGGAGAACTTGCAAACTCCACACAGGCAGTACCCGGAATCGAACCAGGGTCCCTGGAGCTGTTAGGCTGCGGTGCTAACCACTGCGTTACTGTGCCGCCCACAGTGGTCACCCCACAGCTTAAGAGTACGCAGGGAGAGAGGGAATGGGTGACCACAAGGCAGTCAAAAAGAATCAGGCAGGAAGTGCAGGACACCCCGAGTGCATCTCACTCTCCAACAGGTATTCAGTTCTGAATACGGAGGACAGTGATGCTTCACCAGGGGAGTGCAGCCAGATCCAAGTCCATGGCACCATGGGTGACTCAGCTGCAAAGGTGGGTACAGGGAAGATTGGAAAAGCCATAGTGATAGATGATTCAATAGTGAAGGGAACAATCAGCTGTTTCTGTGGCCACAGACGTGAATCCAGGAATGGTGTGTTGCCTCCCTGGTGCCAGGGTCAAGGATGTCATTGAGCAGTTACAGAGCATCCTGAAGGGGGAGGGTGAACAGCCAGCATTTGTGGTGCACATCGGAACCAACAACATCGGTAGAAATAAGGATGTTGTCCTGCAGTCAGAATTTATGAAGCTAGGTAAGAAATTAGCAAGCAGGGCATCAAAAGTAGTAATCTCCGGATTATTCCCAGTGCCACGTGCAAGTGAGTACAGGAATAAAAGGATAAGACAGATGAACGTGTGTCTGGAAAGATGGTGCAGGAGGGAGGGCTTTAGATTCTTGGGACAGGTCACACGGTTTGCAGTTGAACAGAGCCTGGACAGAGTTCCTTGCGGGACATTTTGCTAGTGCTGTTGGCAATGGTTTAAACTCATTTAGCAGGGGGATGGGAACCGGAAGGCATGGAAGGCAGAAAATTAATGGATGAGTCTGGAAGAAAGAGGAAACAAAGGTTAGAAAATTTAAAAAGAGTTTGGCAGTGATCAAGCATATCTTTTTCAATGCAAGGAGTATAGAAAATAAAGCAGATGAGCTGAGGGCACAAATAGACATGTGGCAGTATGATATCACAGCTATTACAGAAACATGGCTTAAGGAGGGACAGGAATAGCAGCTCAACATTCCTGGTTACAGGGTTTTCAGATGTGATAGGGAGGGGGATAAGAAAGGAGGGGGGGGTGGCAGTTTTGCTCAAAGTAACTATTACAGCTGTGAAGACGGATGATATGTTGGAAGGTTTATCAAATGAGGCCGTATAGATTGAGATGAGGAACAAAAAAGGGGCAATCACACTGCTGAGAGTGTGCTATAGACCCCCAAACAGGAGATAGAAGAGCAGATATGTAGGCAAATCTCTGAGAAGTGCAAGAACAATAGAGCAGTAATAGTTGGGGATTTTAACCACCCCAACATGAACTGGGATACTTTTAGTGTGAAAGAACTTGAGGGAGCAGAAGTCTTGAGGTGCATTCAGGAGAACTTATTTAGCCAATATGTAGCAAGTCCAACAAGAGAGGGTGCAGTTTTAGATGTAGTTTTAGGAAATGAAGATAGGCAGGTGGAAGGAGTGGCAGTGGGAGAGCATTTTGGTGGTAGTGATCATAATTCAGTCAGTTTTAACATAATTATGTAAAGGACAAGGATAGAACAGGTGTTAAAGTTCTCAGTTGGGGCAAGGACAACTTTACTAAGCTGAGGAGTGAGTTAGCAAAAGTGGACTGGAAACAGCTACTTGAAGGTAAATCAATGTCAGAGCAGTGGGACGCACTCAAAGGGGAGATTCCAGGGGTTCAGAGTCAATATGTTCCCACAAAGAAAAAGGGTGGGAAGGCCAAATCTAGAGCCCCATGGATCTTATAAGGTAGTATTATAAGGCAGTAACGGAAAGCTTATGCCCGACTCAGAGAACTCAATACTACTGAAAGCCGAGAGGTGTATCGAATGTGGAGGGGGGAAATCAACATTGAAATTAGGAAAGCTAAGAGAGGGCATGAAAGAATATTGGCAATCAAAATCAAGGTTCGCACAAAGATGTTTTATCAATACATTAACAGAAAAAGGATAACTATGGAAAGAGTAGGGCCCATAAAAGATCATGAAGGTAACCTATGTGTCGGGGCAGAAGATGTTGGCACTGTTCTGAATAAATACTTTGCATCTGTCTTCACAAAAGAGGGTGATGATGCAGATATTGGAGTTAAGGAAGAAGGGTATGAAGTATTGGATGTGATCAATAGAGGGAGAGAGGACATATTAGTGACAGGACATACAAATAGCATATTTGTAAGTTGATAAATCACTAGGGATGGATGAAATGTACCCCACGCTGTTAAAAGAAGCAAGAGAGGAAACAGCGGAAGGTTTGACCATCGTTTTCCAGACCTCACTGGATACAGGTGTGATGCTGGAGGATTGGAAGACTGTGAACATTGTACCTCTGTTTAAAAAGGGAGTGAGGGATAGACCGAATAATTACAGGACAGTCAGTCTAACCTCAGTAGTGGGCAAATTATTGGAATCTATTCTGAGTGACAGGATAAAATGTCACTTCGAAAGGCACAGATTAATCAAGGATAGTCAGCATGGATTTGTTAAGGGAAGATCTTGTCTGCGCAACTTGATAGAAATTTTGAAGAATTAATAAGGAAAATAGATGAGGGTAGTGCAGTTGATGTAGTCTACATGGATGTAAATGTAGGGGGCATGATCAAGAAGTTTGCAGATGACACCAAGATTGGCTGTTTGATAAATAGCAAGGAGGATAGCTGCAGGCTGCAGGAAGATCTTCATGGTCTGGTCAGATGCACAGAAAAATGACAAATGGAATTCAATGCAGAGAAGTGTGAGGTGATGCATTTGGGGAGGTCAAACAAGGCAAAGGAATACACGATTAAGAGGAAAATGCTGAGAGGTGTAGAGAAAGTGAGGTACCTTGGAGTAAATGTCCACAGATCCCTGAAGGTCGCAGGACAGGTCGATAAGGTGGTAAGAAGACAATATGGAATCCTTTCCTTTATTAGCTGAGGTATAGAATATAAGAGCAGGGAGGTTATGCTGGAACTGTATAAATCATTAGTCAGGCCACAACTTGAGTACTGTGTGCAGTTCTGATCACCTCATTACAGAAAGGATGTAATTGCACTGGAGAGGGGACAGAGGATATTTATGAGGATGTTGCCGGGACTGGAAAAATGCAGCTTTGAGGAAAGATTGGATAGGCTGGGGCTATTCTCCTTGGCACAGAGAAGACTGAGGGGAGATCTGACTGGCATGTACAAAATTTGTGGAGTCTGGATAGAATTGAAGTGAAGGGCCTGTTTACCTTGGCAAAGAGATCAGTGACTAGGGGAATAGATTCAAAGTGATTGGCAGAAAGATCACAGGGGAGATGAGGAAAAGACTTTTTAGCCAGAGGGTGGTGGGGGTCTGGTGGAATTGATACTGTATTTTAGTTTGATATTGCATCACTTTTTAAATGGTATGTAATGTTTATATCAATCTACACTGATGGAATTGATTCTGTCTCTTTCAATTTCACAGTGTGGGCGAGGTCTGAACTGGTATCTAATTTGTGTCTCAGCTGACAATATCTTTCAGCACCTTTGAAACATTCACTGCAATGAATGTTGTACTTGTATGCAACTTGTATCTCGGGGTACACTATGGGGATGTTTAAACATCCTTTATAATGAATGGGTGTGAGCTTTGGGTATGATATTTAATTTAAATCTCAGGGTACATCACTAGGTTAGATTATGTGCCATTCAATCAGTAGCGTGTGCCAATTCTATCTGATATTTAATTGCCAGCTCAGTCTGCATTAAATTTGACAGGCAGAGAGATCTGGGCTAACAGGTCCACATGTCACTGAAAGTGGCAATGCAGGTGGATAAGGTAGTCAAGAACATATGGCATGCTTTCCTTCATCGGTCGGGGCATAGAGTATAAAAATAGGCAAGTCATGCTGCAGCTGTGCAGAACTTTAGTTAGGCCACACTTAGAATATTGCATGCAATTCTGGTCGCGACACAACCAGAAGGACGTGGAGGCTTTGGAGAGGGTACAGAAGAGGTTTACCTGGATGTTGCCTGGTCTGGAGGGCATTAGCTATGAGGAGAGGTTGGATAAACTCGGATTGTTTTCACTGGAACGACGGAGGTGGAGGGGCGACATGATAGAGGTTGACAAAGATATGAGTGGCAAGGACAGAGTGGATAGTCAGAATCTTTCTCCCTGGGTGGAAGAGTCAGTTACTAGGGGACATAGGTTTAAGGTGCGAGGGGCAAAGTTGAGAGGGATGTGCGAGGCAAGTTCTTTACACAGAGGGTGGTGAGTGCCTGGAACTTGCAGCCGGGGGAAGTGGTGGAAGCAGGTACGATAGCGACGTTTAAGAGGCATCTTGACAAATACATGAATAGGATGGGAATAGAGGGATACGGACCCCGGAAGTGCAGAAGGTTTTAGTTTAGGCAGGCATCAAGATCGGCGCAGGCTTGGAGGGACGAATGGCCTGTTCCTGTGCTGTACTGTTCTTTGTTCTTTGTGAGATTGACACATTGCATTTCAATCTGCTAGTGGGTGTGATTTTGACGTGGGATTGAAGTATCTGACTGTCAGTGGGACTAAATCGGGGTGAAATGGATAAAACTTCTTTCTCTCCTGCTTTGTTTGGTTGTTGGATTGAAAATGTGTTTCTGGAACTTGGGATCAATGTGAGCCTGACTATTTCTGCAGTCTGAGACCAGGGAACTGATGAACTATCTGCACCTCTGCACTCTGAGTGATAATGTACCTACTGTGTGTGAGTGGAGCTGGCTGCACTGTTCCTTGTGCCTCGAGTGCAGCAACCATCACATTCATCACAATATCTTCAAGTATTTGCCTGTATGAAGAAAAAATATATCTGATAACTCAAGAACAGGGGAGGTGCATAATATCAAAGAGGTCAATTTAATTTCTCAATCAATAATCATTAAGAACATCCACAAATAAAAACCGGTGTCATTATCTGCCTCCACTGAAGTACTGAAGCTCCCAGCTCCTGCATAGCAAGTGTTCTGGGCAGATCCATCCAGACAAAACACTGCACTGGGATCATCCCAACTGCTCTATGCTCTACATATATTTCCAGCCATCCTGCTTCACATGCAAAAAAAAATTTTAAATGAAGCCCGATATGTATATCCCTCGATTCCTTTCTCCACATACAATGGTTCATTTGTTCCACCTCCCTTTCAGTGCATCGATACTATTCACCCCAACCTCTCCCTGTGATAACAAATTCCAGATTCGAACCATTCACTGCGTAAATATATTTTTCATGAATTCCTCATTGGTTTTATGAATGACGATTTTATATTTTGGCTCTTGTTTCAGATGCCACCACAAGTGGAAGCATGTCTCCATGTACTCTATAAAAGCCCTTCACTATTTCCTCACTTTTTTCATTTGTTAGTGTGACGTAGGCATCACTGGCTATGCCAGCATTTATTGCCCAATCCAAATTGCCCTTGACAAAGTGGTGGTGAGCTGCCTTCTTGAGCCGCTGCAGTTCTTGAGATGTAGGACCACCAACAGAGCTGTTTGGAAGGGAGTTCCAGGATTTTTACCCAGCGACAATGAAGGAATGGCGATATAGTTCCAAGTCAGGATGATCTGTGAATTGGAGGGGAATTTGCAAGTGGCAGTGTTCCCTTGCAACTGCTGCCCTTGTCCTCCTCAGTAGTCGAAGTTCCAGGTTTGAAAGGTACTGTCAAAGGAGCTTTCGTGTGTTGCTGCAGTGCACCTTGTAGATGGTACGCACTGCTGCCACTGTGCATCAGTGGTGAATGGGGTGATTGTTGAAGGTGGTGCTTGGGGGCAATCAAGCAGGCTACTTGAGTGTTGTTGGAGCTGCACTCATCCAGGCAAGTGGAGAGTATTCCATCATACTCCTGCATTGTGTCTTGTGAATGGTGGATAGGTTTGGGGAGACAGGAGGTAAGTTACTCACCACAGAGTTCCTAGCTTCTGACCTACTCTTGTAGCCACGGCATTTATGTGGCTGGTCCAGTTCAGTTTATGGTCAATGGTAACCCCCTCCCCCCCACACCCCCCGCCCCCAAATGTTGATGGTGGGGGATTCAGTGATGGTAATGCCACTGAACATCAAGAGGAGATGATTAGATTCTCTCTTGTTTGAGATGGTCATTGCCTGGCACTTATCTGACGCGAATGTTACTTGCCACTTATCAGCCCAAGCCTGGATGTTGTCCAGGTCTTGCTGCATCTGGGCACGGGCTGCTTCAGTAGCTGAGGAGTCATGAATGGTGCTGAACATTGCGCAATCATCAGTGAACATCCCCACTTTCGGCCTTGTGATGGAGGGAAGGTCATTGATGAAGCAGCTGAAGATGGTTGGGCCTAGAACACGAGCCTAAGGAATTCCAGCTGCAATGTCCTGAGACTGAGATGCTTGACCTGAACAACCACAGCCATCTTCCTTAGTGCTAGGTATGACTCCAAACAGCAGAGAGTTTTGCCATGATTCCCATTTACACTAGTTTTGCTGGGGCTCCTTGGTGCCATTAATGGTCAAAGGTTGCCTTGATGTCAAGGGCAGTCACTCTCACCTCACAATGCAATGTTTCTTTAACTCTAAAATAAAAGCAAAATTCTGCAGATTCTGGAAATATGAAATTTAAAAAAACAAAAATGCTCAAAATACTCAACAGTTCAGGCAGCATATGTGGAGAGAGAAACAGAATTAACATTTCAGGTCTGTGTCCTTTCATCTTACAATATGTTTTATGTCCTGGTATGTAATGGTCAGGTTCATTCAGTTTGCAGTAATGGAATTAATAATGTGTCTTCCACTCTGACTATTTGTGAGATTTGTGGAGTGGTGTGTAACATGGAGCTCAGTCTGCAGTCTGGGTACATTATTGAGATTAATTCTGTACTTTACAATCAGGTACTGTTTGTCTGTTCCATCTGACATTGAATTTGTAGTTCAGGCTGCTCTCTTGTGAGAGTGACACAGTGCCTTGCAATCTGATAGTGGGTGTGATTTTGGACTGGGATTGATGTACCTACGTGTCAGTGGGACTGAGTTGTGGTGAAATGGAAACAAGTTCAATCTGTCCTGCTCTGTGTGACTGTTGGATTGACTGTTGGTCTCTGGAACTTGGGATCAGTGCCGGTCTGACTACTTCTGCTGGTGGTGATTGTGGAACTGATGTCTCTGCTCTCTGTGAGTGATACTGTACTTACTGTGTGTGAGGAGCTGGCTGCACTTCCTCGTGTCGAGGAATCACGACATTTATTCTGCTTCCATCAAGTATTTGCCTGTAGAAAGGAAATGTATTTATTATAATTCAGGAAGAGATGTGGTAGAAGATACAAAAGTGACCAAAACAATTTTTCAATTAATAATTATTATGAACAATCACAAAGGAAACCCAGCAATACAAACAGAGTCAGTGTCTGATTCCACTGCAGTGGAATGACTTTGGCCATTTTACAACAATTAAATGACATCCAGAAACAATCCACTGGGCCATGAATGGGACTGACCGACGGAACAGGGACTTTTACACAGGTCAGATTTCCAGTTCCCGCTCCCATGGTCCAACCGTTCAAGTGAAACCAAACAGCCGCTGTTTAAAGTTTGTCCTTCACACTTCTCACCTGGTGCCTATAATAGATTCTCTTTGTGTAACTCCCCACATCCTGACTGTCCGCTTCTGTTCCCACACTTCACTATCCAATAACAAGAAACTGTGGGATGAGGCTGGATCGCTCTCTTTGCGCTGGCACGGATATGATGGGCCGAATGGCCTCATTCTGCACCGCAATTTTTCCATGTTTCTGTTTGTGGAATTGTTGCAGAAATCTGCGCCTACGCTCCCGTCCCCCAGCACTGCCTGTGAGCGGAAGAAGATGGTTTAAAACAGCCGCCAATGGAGAGATCCCGGTCCCGGTGGAAGGGAGCAAACAGCAGCCTCCTTCCAGCAGCACATCGCTTTGGGAGCGTGTCCGCAGATAGACTCAGAGATCAGCATCGAGTCCGGGGCAAGTTCAGGGGCAGGCGGGGGCTGTTTGTTTGAGGCGGAGTGGAGCAGGAACTGGTCCCGGAACATGGAGTGAGTGGGGGAAGGGAGAGGCCATTCTCGGGTTGTGTGTGGACAAGGGGATGGAGACAGAATGGGATGAACCTGTTACTGCAGTGCAGTCAAACAATGATAATATTTGTATGGCTGGGCTTCCTTTGTGGGCGTTTATAATTATTATGAGAGATTAAATTCATTAAAATCCTGTATCTTCTGTCTCACCAGTATTTGAATTATAAACATTCTTTTGTTCAAACAGACAAATAATTGAATGAACCAAAATAAATGTGATGTTTCCTCCACCAAGTTACATGGAAGAGTGTCACCAGCTCCTTCTCACACACAGTCCGTACATTATCACTCACAGAGCGCAGAGACACAGACAGGTCTTCAGTTCCACAGTCTCAGACAGCAGAAACAGATCCAGAGACACATTTTCAATCCATCAATCAAATGGAGCAGGAGAGACGCACGTTGTTTTCATGTCACCCCAACTCAGTATCACTGACAGGTAGATTCACAAATCCCAGTCCAAATTCTCACCCACTATCAAATTATCAGTGTGTCAATCCCACAATAGAGCAACCTCAGCTACAAATTAAATGCACATAGAACTGACACATGGTTGCTGTTTCAAAGTTACAGAAATAACCTCACTGAAGTGCTCCGAGATTCAAGTTAAATACCAGCCTAATATTGACACGGGTTTTGACTTTATTATCAGTATTAATTCCCATAATGTGTCCAGACATATACATTAGATACAAATCTCAAGTGCATAATCAGATTGCAGAGGTACAAACTCAGATTCCACTTTAAAACTCATCCGGATTGTGAAACTAAAAGATACAATATAAATTTGATTAGTATAGTTTGAGCTATAAATTACGTACCAGTCCTAAAACCTCATATAGTGTCAGATGGAAGATACTGTACAATTCCAGACTGAGCTCATTTTACATGCAAGTCCAAGATTCTCACTCAGAGTTAGACTGAATGGCACTGATCAAATTGATGAGTACAGCCTGAGTTACACTTGCACACCAATCCTGTATCAGATTGTAGGATACATTATATTTCACTATTGTGTTCACAGTGACAGATACTATTTAATACTGGGCAAAACCTCAAACAGGATTTATGTATCTACCTGTCTGCTTAAAACCTACCACATCAGTGGCCTGTTGCTGTGCTGAATTTTTATGTAGAATAAATCCAGACTTGCACCAGTCCCAGTGACGGAAGGTTATATAATGAATCCCACAATCACACAGTGTACCAGACACTGACAGTTAGAGAGTGATTTTGAAACACATGCTCAGTGCCAGATGCTGAAAGGTATAGGTTGATTACTGCACTCACTGACAGTACCTCAGCCTGAGTCATCTAAAGCAACCTAACACACAAATAGTAGCACTGAGAGATTGAGAAAGAGTCCAAAACTCAGAGTAACAGACACTGATAGACACAATCTGAAAACTGCACGCACATGGATATAGTATTGGCTAACTCACAAGAAACAGAGTGGGGATAATTGGGGAATTTTCAAATTGGCAAACTGTAACTAATGGAGTGCCACAGAGATCAGTGCTGGTGCCTCAATCTTTATGGTCTTTATTAATAACTTGCATGAAGGGACCGAGTGTAAATCCAAATTTATGGATGGTACAACGATAGGTAGGAAAGCAAGTTGTGAGAAGGACACAAAGTGTCTGCAAAGAGATATAGCTAGGTTAAATCAGTGGGCAAAAGTTTGGCAGATGGAGTATAATATGGGAAAATGTAAGATTGTCTACTTTGGCAGGAAGAATAGAAAAACAGAATATTACCAAGGAATCTGTGTGTCCAGGTACATGAATTACAAAAAAGTTAGCATGCAGCTATAGCAAGTAATTAGGAAGGCAACTGGAATGTTGGCATTTTTAGAGAGGGGAATGGAGTTTAAAAGTAGGGAAGATTTGCTGTAACTGTACAGCGCATTAGTGACATCCCAACTAAAGTACTCCACACAGTTGTGGTCTCCTTACTTAAGGCGGGCTATACTTGCATTGGAATCAGTTCAGAGAAGGTTCACTCGGCTGATACTTGGGAAGTTGGATTGTCTTGTGAGAAAAGGTTGAGCAGGTTGGGCCTACTCACTGGAGTTTAGAAGATTGAGAGGAGATCTTATTGAAGCCTATAAGATTCTCAGTGGGCTGGACAGGTAGATGCTGAGAGGATGTTTCTCCTTGTGGGGGAATGTAGAATTAGGGACCACAGTTTCAAGATAAGTGGCCTCCCATTCAAGAAGGAGATGAGGAGGAATTTCTTCGCTCAGAGGGTTGTTCATCTTTGGAATTCTGTTCTCCAGAGGACTGTGGAGGCTGGGTCATTGAATATATTCAAGGCTGTGATAGACAGATTTTTGATCTACAAGGGAATCAATGGTCATGGGCGCAGGCAGGAAAGTGGAGTCAAGGCCACAATCAGAAAAACCCCGATCTTACTGAATGGCGGAGCAGGCACGATGGGCCAAATGGCCATCTCCTGCTCCTATTTTGTATCTTTTTATCTTCTTACACACACACACACACGCACACACACACACACACACACACACACACACACACACACTCAACCAGTGTGTGGCAGTGGATCCAGAATTAATCCCACTTTCGTACAAAATACCAGAGACTGAAAGGTACAGAATAAATCCCACAGATACGTACAGTATGACTGACAGGGACAGAATGAATCCCATGCTCACACACAGCACCACGGATTGAAAGATACATGTGATTCCCACCCTCACAGAACAATATCTGACTGAGTTACAGAATGATTTCCACATTCACATCGAGCACCACTGACTGCTAATTAATTCATCCCACAATCACACACACTACCAGAGGCCGACAGATACAGAATGTATTGCACACTTTCACAAAGTACCAGTGAGTGACAGGTACAGAACGAATCCCACATTCACAAACTGTACTAGAGAATGGCAGATCCAGTACCAATGACCAATTCAGAATGAACTCCAAATTTACACATGACACTAGAGATGGAGAGAATTAATTCCACATTCACACTCTGCGAGAGACTGATAGTTACAAAATGGATCCAGAACATGCAGACAGTGCCAGAGACTGACAGTTACAGAATGAAGTAAACACTCACATACAGTACCAGAAATGACAGAAATGGAATTGATACCACACATAAATGTGATACCAGAGATGGAGCATAAATAATGAATCACACACACACACAACAAGAACAGAGATAGAGTTATACAGAATGAATCACACACACACACACAACAAGAACAGAGATAGAGTTTTCCAGAATGAATCTCACGCTCATGTACAGGACAACAGATTAACAGGTAAACAATCACCCTCAAACACACATACATTACCAAGGGTCAGTTCAGAATGACTGCAAAACTCAAATAATGTGTTCGAGGTTGAAAGATGCAGATGAATACAAAACTCACACACAAGATACTCATCGATACAGCCTGAAAACTGCACTCAAACACAGTGCAAGGGACCGACAGATACTGAATGAATCCCACACTCATATTCAATACCAGAGACTGACAGATGCAGAATGGATGTCACACTAAACTTCTTCTTCGGAACTCCCTCAGGAATGAGGATGACTTTCTTCCACTCCAGAGTTGTGATTCATTAGGCAAGTGAATAGTCCAATTCTTGATCCACACACTCGGCCACAGGTGGGGCATATGGTGCTTGGTGAGGTGGGTGAATGGGATTCTCCAATTTCCAAATACTCCTTCCACTCTTTGCATTTGGTTGCTTCCTGGGCATGTCGACGAATTTCAAACTGGCTGGCACCTTCGTGGATGCTTCTTCTCCATTTTGGGTGGTCTCAGGCAAGAGATGCCCATGAATCAGTGCAGATGTCAGGGCTTTTCAGGATGTCTTGAAGGAAATTCTTGTAATGTTTCCTCTGCCCTCCTGGTAGCTTCTTGCCCTGATGGAGTTCAGAGTAGAAAGCTTGTTTTGGGACTCTGGCGTCAGGCATGGGGATGATGTGGCCCGTCCAACATAACTGACTAGCCATGACCAGTGTCTCGATACTGGGGATGTTGGCCTGAGAGAGGACACTGATATTGCAGCGCCTGTCCTGCAACTGAATTTGCAGGATCTTGCGGAATCACCACCGGTGATATCTCTCCAGGGCTTTGAGATGTCTGCTGTACAGTATCCATGTTTCTGACACATACAGGAGGGCAGGTAACACTGCAGCCATGTCAACCATGAGCTTGGTGTCTGATTTAAGTTCTTTGTCATCAAACATTCTTTTCCTCAGAGGACTGAAGGCTATGCTGACACACTAGACGTGATGCTGAGTGTCATTGTCGATATCTGCCCTTGGTGACAGGAGGTTCCCAAGGTATGAGCAGTGATCCACATTGCCCACTGGTTTACCGTGGATCTTAATAGTCGAGGGGCAGTGTCGGGGAGCAGGCTGGTAGAGGACCTTTGTCTTCTGGATGTTTTGCTTAAGGCCAATTATTTCATACACCTCCGTGATTGCATTGATCAGGGTTTGACGCTTGGCCTCTGAGTGTGCGCATACGCAGGCGTCGTCAGCAGACTGCAGCTTGATGACAGAGGTTGGAGTGGCCTTACATCTGGACTGGAGGCAACATAGGTTAAATAGTTTCCCTCTCGTCCTGTAGAGTGGATCTACACATGCGACCTAAAGAACAGCTGATGGGCTGAAAGAACACTGGAACAACAAAAACGTGCTGACAGCCACGACATGTGAGGATTCTTCAGCACAGTCAAGACCATTTATGGCCCAAATTAACAAGGACCTACCCTACTGAGAGTAAAGAATGGAGTGACACTGATCAAGGTCAGAGAGGCAATCAGCACTCGTTGGAAGTAGCACTTTGAAGATTTCCTCAATCACAACTCAGTCCTTGATGCAAGTGCCCTTGACCGCATTCCACAGCATGCTACCCACCGTGCTGTCAGCACAATCCCAGGCTGACAGAGATTGAAAAGGACATCTGACAGCTAAAAAACAATAAGGCCGCTGGCATAGATGGAATTCCCATCAAAATTCTAAAATCTGGCAGAGAAGCACTCTTGACACAAATACGCGGTCTCATTTCCCTCATTTGGAAGGAGGAGAGTATGACAGGGGATCTCCGAGACACTGGAATAGTGATCATCTTTAAAGAAGGTGACAAGACTGACTGTGGTAACTACAGAGGGGTATCCCTGCTGTCCACCACAGGGAAGGCCATCACAAGAGTCCTTCTCAACTGCCTCCTCCCCGTGGCTGAAGAGCTCCTACTGGAATCACAATGTGGATTCTGTCCATCAAGTAGCACAATGGACATGATCTTCACAGCAAGACAACTCCAAGAAAATGTAGGGAGCAGCAGCAACCTTTATACCTGGTTTTCTCTGACCTGACAAAGGCCTTCGACTCTACCAACCAGGAGGGATTATGGAACGTCCTCAAATTTGGCTGCCCAGAGAAATTCATCATCATCCTCTGACGACTGCATGATGACATGCAAGCTGTAATCCTTCCAACGGACCTACCACTGAACCAATCCCAATGCAAACTGGGGTCGAGCAAGGCTGTGTCATCGCACCAATGCTCTTTTTCATCATCCTTGCCACAACACTCCACCTCATCTCCTCATACTCACAGTACCAGAGACTGACAGATACAGAATGGATGTCACACTCACAGTACCAGAGACGAACAGATACAGAATGGATGTCACACTCACAGTACCAGAGACTGACAGATACAGAATGGATGTCACATTCACAGTACCAGAGACTAACAGATACAGAATGGATGTCACACTCACAGTCCTAGAGTCTGATAGATACAGAATGAATCCACACAGCACCGGAGACTTCTTTTCTTCTTCTTTGGCCTCCTTGTCTCGAGAGACAATGGGTAAGCGCCTGGAGCTTGTCAGTGGTTTGTGAAGCAGCACCTGGAGTGGCTAGAAAGGCCGTTGTGTTTGGGATGTTTTTCAGTCCATTGTGCAGTTTTACTTGGAGCTGGTGTACTTGGTCACCGCCTTTGTCCCTTCCGACACGGCGTGCTTGGCCAGCTCCCCAGGCAGCAGCAGGCGCACGGCGGTCTGGATCTCCCGGGAGCTGATGGTGCTGCGCTTGTTGTAATGGGCCAGGCGGGAAGCCTCACCCGCGATGCGCCCGAAAATATCGTTCACAAACGAGTTCATGATGCTCATGGCCTTGGAGGAGATGCCGGTGTCGGGGTGAACCTGCTTCATCACTTTGTAGATGTAGATGGAGTAACTCTCCTTCCTCGACTTTCTCCGCCTCTTACCGCCCTTTGCTGATGGTTTACTCACAGTTTTCTTGGCGCCCTTCTTAGCAGCTGCTTTCCTCTTCTCCTCAACCATCTTCAGTTTCAATTTCAGACACAGAAATAAACCAAACCCCTTCCGAGTGCGGATTAAATAGACAATCCCACAGCTCTATGCTAATAAGGGATGGGGGAAAGTAAAGATTGTGATTGGGTGATTGGGAGTGATGTCACAATGGGTTAATATTGTAATACTATAATTGGTGTCCTTCACCATCCAATCACATTCAAACTTTGCAGCCAATCACAAACATTCGTACTGCAATCAGGAAGTATGTTTCACAAAGACTCTCTCCAGCTCCAGTTTACATTGAAAAAGTCGCTCGCTGTGTCAAGCTCTCTGGAAATGTTCTGCATGTTGTTGAAAGGACGCTTATTGATGATTCTGTGTCGTTGCTATTGCATGTGAGTGTGCAATTAATTCCATTTCTTTTATTCTCTGCTCCTGTGTTTGATTGCGTTCTGTCATTCAGCAGTTCTCAGTCTCTGGTGCTGTATGGATTTATTCCGTATTTATTTATTTCGAGATACAGCACTGAAACAGGCCCTTCGGCCCACCGAGTCTGTGCCGACCAACAATCACCCATTTGTACTAACCCTGCAGTAATCCCAATCTACACTAGGGGCAATTTACAATGACCAATTTACCTATCAACCTGCAAGTCTTTGGCGCTGGGAGGAAACCGGAGCACCCGGCGAAAACCTACGCGGTCACAGGGAGAACTTGCAAACTCCGCACAGGCAGTACCCAGAATCGAACCCGGGTCCCTGGAGCTGTGAGGTTGCAGTGCTAACCACCGCACCACTGTATCTTTCAGACTCTGGTACTGTGTTTGAGTATGACATCCATTCTGTATCTGTCAGTCTCTGTTGCTGTGTTTGAGTGTGAGGAGTTGAGGCGGAGTGTTGCGGCGAGGAAGATGGAAAAGAGCGTTGGTGCGATGACACAGACTTAGTTGACCCCAGTTTGCATTGGGATTGGGTCAGTGGTAGGTCCGTTGGGAAGGATTTCAGCTTGCATGTCATCATGCAGTCGTTGGAGGTTGGTGACGAATTTTTCCGGCAGCCAAATTTGAGGAAGACGTTCCATAATCCCTCCTGGTTGGTAGAGTCGAAGGCCTTTGTCAGGTCAGAGAAGACCAGGTAGAAAGGTTGCTGCTGCTCCCTACATTTTCTTGGCATTGTCTTGCTGTGAAGATCATGTCCACTGTGTCTCTTGATGGACAGAATCCACATTGTGATTCCAGTGGGAGATCTTCAGCCACGAGGAGGAGACAGTTGAGAAGGACTCTTGTGATGACCTTCCCTGTAGTGAACAGCTGGGATACCCCTCTGTCATTACCACAGTCGGTCTTGTCACCCTTTTTGGTGATGATCACAATGACAGCATCTCAGAGATCCCTGGCATGCTCTTGTCCTTCCAGCTGAGGGAAATGAGACCATGTATTTGTGTTAAGTGTTCTTCTCTGTCGTATTTTAGATTTTCAGAGGGAATTCCATCTCTGCCGGTGGCCTTCATTTTTTTTTTACCTGTTAGATTGCCTTTTCAATTTCTGTTGGGCTGGGATTGTGCTGACGTCATGGTGGGTAACATGCTGTGGAATGTGGCACTTGCATCAAGGACTGAGTTGCGATTGAGAAGATCTTCAAAGTGCTACTTCCAACGAGTGCTGACTGCCTCTCTGACCTTGATCAGTGTCACTCCATTCTTTACTCTCAGTAGGGTAGGTCCTTGGTAATTTGGGCCATAAATGGTCTTGATGGTGCTGAAGAATCCACACATGTCGTGGCTGTCAGCAAGTTGCTGTATTTCCTGCACTCTTTCAGCCCATCAGCTGTTCTTTAGTTTGTGTAAGCAGATCTACTCTACAGGACGAGTGGGAAACTATTGAAACTACATTGCCTGCAGTCCTGAAGCAAGGCCACTCCAACATCTGTCATCGGGCTGCAGTATGCTGACAATGCTTGCATATGCGCACACTCAGAGGCCAAGCTTCAAACCCTCATCGATGCATTCATGGAGGCGCATGAAAGAATTGGCTTGAAGCAAAACATCCGGAAAGCTAAGGTCCTCTGCCAGCCTGCTCCCCGACACTGCCCCCGACTATTAAGATCAACGGCGAATCACTGGACAATGTGGATCACTGCTCATACCTTGGGAACCTCCTGTCACCAAGGGCAGATATCGACAATGACACTCAGGATCGCTTCCAGAAGGCCATGTGGCCCATAAATCCTGCTCTGCCATTCAATAAGATCATGCCTGTTCTGATTGAGGCCTTAATTCCACTTTCCTGCCTGTGCCCATTGACCAATGACTCCCTTGTACATCAAAAAATCTGTCTATCACAGCCTTGAATATATTCAATGACCCAGCCTCCACAGTCCTCTGGAGAACAGAATTCCAAAGATGAGCAACCCTCTGACAGAAGAAATTCCTCCTCATCTCTTTCTTGAATGGGAGACCACTTATCTTGAAACTGTGGCCCATAATTCTACATTCCCCCACAAGGAGAAACATCTTCCCAGCATCTACCTGTCCAGCCCACTGAGAATCTTATAGGTTTCAATAAGATCACCTCTCAATCTTCTAAACTCCAGTGAGTAGAGGCCCAATCTGCTCAACTTATTCTCACAAGTCAACCCTTCATCCCAGGAATCAGCCTAGTGAACATTCTTTGAACTGATTCCAATACAAGTATATCCCTCCTTAAGTAAGGAGACCAAAACTGTATGGAGTACTTTAGTTGGGATGCCACTAATGCCCTGTACAGTTACAGCAAAACTTCCCTACTTTTATACTCCATTCCCCTTGCGAAAAATTCCAACATTCCATTTGCATTCCTAATTACTTGCTGTACCTTCATGCTAACTTTTCTGTAATTCATGTACCTGGCACCCAGATCCCTCAGTACAGCAGCATTCTGCAGTCTCTCTTTGTAAGTACTATTCTGTTTTTCTATTCTTCCTGCCAAAGTAGACAATCTCACATTTTCCTATATTATACTCCATCTGCCAAACTTTTGCCCACTGACTTAACCTATCTATATCTCTTTGCAGACACTTTATGTTCTCCTCACGACTTTCTTTCCTACCTATCTTTGTACCACCCATAAATTTGGCAACAGTACACTCAGTGCCTTCATGCAATTATTAATATAGACCATAAATAGTTCAGGCACCAGCACTGATCCCTGTGACATTCCATTAGTTACAGTTTTCCAATCTGAAAATGCCCCATTTGTCCCCACTCTCTGTTTCCTGTGAGTTAGCCAATCTTATATCCATGTGTGTGTAGTTTTCAGTTTGTATCTATCAGTGTCTGGTACTCTATGTGAGTTTTGGACTCTTTCTTACTCTCTCACTGCTATTTTTTGTGTGTTAGGTTGCTTTAGATGACTCAGGCTGAAGTACTGTGAGTGAGTGCAGGAATCAACCTATATCTTTCAGCATCTGGCACTGAGCATGTGTTTCAGCATCACTATCTATCTGTCAGTATCTGGTACTCTGTGTGAGTGTGGGATTCATTATATAATCCTCCATCCCTGGGACTGATGGCAAGTCTGGATTTATTCTCCATAAAATGTCAGCACAGCAACAGGCCACTGATGTGGTAGGTTTTAAGCAGACAATATATTTGAGGTTTTGCTTAGTATTAAATATCTGTCACTGTGAACACAATAGTGAAAGATAATGTATCCTACAATCTGATACAGGATTGGTGTGCAAGTGTAATTCAGGCTGTACTAATCAATTTGATCAGTGCCATTCAGTCTGAGTGAGTATCTTGGATTTGCATGTAAAATGAGCTCAGTCTGGAATTGTACAGTATCTTCCATCTGACACTATGAGGTTTCAGGACTGGTATGTAATTTATAGCTCAGACTATACTGATCAAATTTATAATGTATCTTTTAGTTTCACAATCCGGATGAGTTTTAAACTGGAATCTGAGTTTGGATCTCAGGTTATACTATATTTCAGAATCTCTCAATCTGATTATGGACTTGAGTCTAATGTATATGTCTGGAAACATGATGGGAATTAATACTGATAATAAACTCAAAACCTGTGTAAATATTGGGCTGGTATTTAACTTGAATCTCAGAGTACATTATTGAGGTTAATTCTGTAACTTTGAAACAGGAACCACGTGTCAGTTCTCTGTGTGTTTAATTTGTAGCTGAGGTTGCTCTATTGTGGGATTGACACACTGATAATTTGATTGTGGGTGAGATGTTGGACTGGGATTTATGTATCTACCTGTCAGTGGTAATGAGTTGGGGTGACATAGAAACAACGTCTGTCTTTCCTGCTCTATTTGATTGATGGATTGAAAATGTGTCTCTGGAACTATTTCTGCTGTCTGAGACTGTGGAACTGATGACCTGTCTGTGTCTCTGCGCTCTGTGAGTGATAATGTACGTATTGTGTGTGAGAAGGATCTGGTGGCACTCTTCCTTGTAACTTGGGTGGAGGAAATAGCCCATTTATTCTGGTTCATTCAATCATTTGCCTGTTTGAACTAAAGTATGTTTGTAACTAAAATACAGGTGAGATCAAAGATATAGAGTTTTAATGAATTTAATCTCTCAAATAATAATCATTATGGATACCCGCAAAAGAACCACCGCAACACAAATATTGTCAGTGTTTCACTCCACTACAATAAGTTTCTTCCCATTCTGTCTCCATCCCCTTGTACACACACAAACGGAGAATGGCCTCTCCACACACTCCATGTTCCGAGACCAGTTTCAGATCCACTCCGCCTCCTACAAACAGCCCCCGCCTGCCCCTGAACTTGCCCCGGACTCGATGCTGATCTCTGAGTCTATCTGCGGACATGCTCCCAAAGCGATGTCCTGCTGGAAGGAGGCTGCTGTTTGCTCCCTTCCCCCGGGACCGGGATCTCTCCATTCGCGGCTGCTTTAAACCATCTTCTTCCGCTCACAGGCAGTGCTGGGGGAGGGGAGCGCAGGCCCAGATTTCTGCAGCACTTCAGCCAGAAACGTGGAAAACTTCCGGCACAGAATGAGTCCATTCGGCCCATCATGTCCGCGCCAGCGGAATGAGAGGGATATGGCCTGTTCCCACAGTTTGTTGTTATTGGACAGTGAAGTGTGGAAACAGAAGCGGACAGTCAGGATGTGGGGAGTTACACAAAGAGAATCTATTATGGGCACCAGGTGAGAAGTGTGAAGGACACATTTTAAACAGCGGCTGTTTGGTTTCATTTGAACGGTTAGACCATGGGAGCGGGAACAGGAAATCTGACCTGTGTAAAAGTCCCTGTTCCGTCGGTCAGTCCCGTTCATGGCCCAGTGGATTGTTTCTGGATGTCATTTGATTGTTGTAAAATGGCCAAAGCCATTCCACTGCAGTGGAATCAGACACTGACTCTGTTTGTATTGCTGGGTTTCCTTTGTGATTGTTCATAATGATTATTAATTGAAAAATTGTTTTGGTCACTTTTGTATCTTCTACCACATCTCTTCCTGAATTATAATAAATACATTTCCTTTCTACAGGCAAATACGTGATGGAAGCAGAATAAATGTCGTGATTCCTCGACACGAGGAAGTGCAGCCAGCTCCTCACACACAGTAAGTACAGTATCACTCACAGAGAGCAGAGACATCAGTTCCACAATCACCGACAGCAGAAGTAGTCAGAACACAAAAACACACAAAATAGGAGCAGGAGTTGATCATGTGGCCCGTGGAGCCTGCTCCGCCATTCAGTACCATCGTGGATGATCTTAGGCTTCAATTCCACTTTCCCGCCTGCTCGCCTTATCCCCTGATTCTCTGAGAGATCAAAAATCTGTCTATCGCAGCTTTACATGTATTCAATGATGGAGCATCCACAATCCTCTGGAGTAGAAAATTCCAAAGATTCACAACCCTTTGAGTGAAGTAATTCCTCCTCATCTCAGTCCTAAATGATCAGCCCCTTATCGTGGGACTGTGTCCCCATGTTTTAGATTGTCTGACCAGCAGAAACAATCTCTCAGTGTCTCCCCTGTCCAGCCCCTTTGGAATTTTGTGTGTTTCAATGAGATCACCTCTCATTCTTCTAAACTGCAGAGTATAGGCCCAATTTACTCAGCCTCTCATCATAGGACAATCCCCTCATCCCAGGGACTAATTTAGTGAACATTTGCTGCACCGCCTCCAATGCACATATATCCTTTCTTAAGTGTGCAGACCAAAACTTCACACTGTATTCCAGATGTGGTCTCACCGAAATCCTGTACAATTGTAGCAAACTTCTTTATTCCTGTATTCTCATCCCCTCGCAATAAAGGCCAACACGCCATTTGCCTTCCTAATTGCTTGTTGTACCTGCATGCTAACTTTCTCTATTCCTTGTACAAGAAAACTGAAGTCTCTTTGAACACCAACAGTTACAAGTTTCACACCTTTTATCAAATATTCTACTTTTCTATTCTTATGACCAAAGTGAAGAACTTCACACTTCCCTACATTATACTCCATCTACCATCTTCTTGCCCACTCACTGAACTTGTCTATATCTCTTTGCAGCCTCTCTATGTCCTCCCACAGCTTCACTTTCCACCGACCTTTGTTTCATCAGCAAACTTAGATACATTACTCTCTGTCTCTTCATCTAAGTCATTAATTTAGATTGTAAATAGCTGAGACCCCAGCACTTATCCTTGCAACACTCCATTATTCACTGCCTGCCAATCTGTTTATACCCACTCTTTGCTTCCTGTCCATTAACCAATCCTCTATCCATGCTAATATATTACCCACAATTCCATGAGTCCCTTATCTTCTCCATTAACCTTTTATGTAGCACCTTATTGAATGCCTTTTGGAAATCCAGGAATATGACTAGTTTCCCTTTACCCTGCTAGTTACATCCTCACAAAACTCTCATAAATTTGTCAAACAAGATTTCCCTTCAGGAAAATCATGTTGACTTGTTTGAATGCTTTTCTCAATGCATTGTTCAGACTTCCTGCATTTTCCCAAGGACTGATATTAGGCTAACTGGCCTGTAGTTCACAGTTTTCTCTCTCCCTCCTTTCCTGAAAGGCAGTGTAACATTTGCCAACTTCCAATCTGATGGAAATTTTCTGACCCCCTCCCACACCCACTGCAATATTACAGGGAACGGGGGTGGGGAAAAACAGCCTGTCTGCCCCAGGCCAATCAAGGCCCTTAATTGGCCAATGAACAGCCACTTATGGGCCTCCTCTCTCTGCTGCAGGTATTTTATCCTCGGTTGGGTTGGGGGCGGGGAAGCAGTGTGGCAAAGGCACCAAGAACCCTGCCTGATAAAACCAGGCATCTTTCTTGCGGGCTGCGGGGGTGTCCTCCTGATTCGGCACCCTGTTCCCCATGGAGGGCCACCCTCAAAGCTCCAACCGCCCCCAATGGGCACCCCCAGACCCTGTACCTGACCCCCCATTGCCTCAGACTTAAAGGTAACATTATATATTCTATCAGAACAGACTGAATGACAAATAACATAGCACTCCACAAAACTATAGTGTTAGAGTGAAAGATATTGTCTCAGTTATTTATTGCAGCCTGAGCTACACATTATATGCCAATCTAAAATCACATACAGTTTCAGACTGAGATACAGTATTTATTCCATAAATGCAAACCGAACTATATGTTCCACAGGAGTTCATACTATTGAACAAGCCTGGGCTCTTTTCTCTAAGTGGTCACCTAATAGAAGCATTGCATAATATGAAGGGTTTCGTTAGGGTAGAGGTAGAGATGTTTCCCACTTGTGGTGGAGTCCAAAGCTGTCGATATGAAATAGTCAGTAATAAATTAAATAAATAACTCAGGGGAATCTTCTTTACCCTGCTTTGACAGCACTTGAGCTGCTGAACATTGTTACATTTAACATCAAGCTAAATGATTAAATGAGGCAGAAACAATTTGAGAGATTTGCTGATGGGATTAGATGAAGTAGGGTTGGAGTAACCTCATTGGAACTACCAGCACTTGGGCAGAAAAGCCTGTCTCTGTGCTGTAAATACTATGTAATATTGTGTAGAGTGAATCCAGAATGACAAACTAACCCAGAGATTAATGGCTACTGAATGCATCCCACACACAGGCAGTACCAGAGACTGACAGATACTGAACAAAACCCACACTCACAGGCACTACCAGAGACTGACAGATGCTGAACAAAACTCACACTCACATGAAGTACCAGAGACTGACAGATACTGAACAAAACCCACACTCACAGGCAGTACCAGAGACTGACAGATACTGAACATAACCTACACTCACAGGCAGTACCAGAGACTGACAGATACTGAACAAAACCCACACTCACAGGCAGTACCAGAGACTGACAGATACTGAACAAAACCCACACTCACAGGAAGTACCAGAGACTGACAGATACTGAACAAAACCCACACTCACAGGCAGTACCAGAGACTGACAGATACTGAACATAACCTACACTCACAGGCAGTGCCAGAGACTGACAGACATTGAACATAACCTACACTCACAGGCAGTACCAGAGACTGACAGATACTGAACATAACCTACACTCACAGGAAGTACCAGAGACTGACAGATACTGAACAAAACCCACACTCACACGAAGTACCAGAGACTGACAGATACTGAACAAAACCCACACTCACAGGCAGTACCAGAGACTGACAGATACTGAACATAACCTCCACTCACAGGCAGTGCCAGAGACTGACAGACATTGAACATAACCTACACTCACAGGCAGTACCAGAGACTGACAGATGATGAACAAAACCCACACTCACAGGCAGTACCAGAGACTGACAGATACTGAACAAAACTCACACTCACAGGAAGTACCAGAGACTGACAGATACTGAACAAAACCCACACTCACAGGCAGTACCAGAGACTGACAGATACTGAACAAAACCTACACTCACAGGCAGTGCCAGAGACTGACAGACATTGAACATAACCTACACTCACAGGCAGTACCAGAAACTGAAAATATTGAACAAAAAGTACACATGCGGTCAGTACCTGACACTGACAGATACTGAACAAAATACACACTCACAGGCAGTACCAGAGACTGACAGATGTTATGTCCATCCCAAATTCACAACAGAAAAAATAACTGAGAGATCCAACAGAAATCCAACACTTACATATAATACCAGTGACTTAAAGGTACAGAATTAATCGCACTCTCAAATATAGTGCATGTGACTGGGATACAGAATGAGTCTATACTGACACATAATACCAGGCAATGACAGGTACAGAATGAATCACACAGTCACATACAGCAACAGGGACATTTTGGCACAGTATGAATCTGACAGTCGTGTACAGAAACAGAGGCTGACAGATATCAAATGAAACCCACACACACATACAGTGACACTGAGAGCTATAACATATATGCCACATTCATATATGGTACCAGAGATTGACAGATACAGAATGAATTCCACACACACAAACAGTTCCAGAGCCTTATACATTCAGAGTGAATATGACACTTTGTACCAGAGACTGACCAATGCAGCATGAATCCCACACTCCCACTCAGTAATAGAGACTGACAGATAGCCACAAATAAAGAATGATTCTCATTCTCAAGTACAGGACAACAGACTGATTTGCCACAATGGTGTCTCTAATCTTTGGGCAAACTCAGTGTAATAACAACTCATCTCCATTCCCAGTATTTCTAAATCCCACCTGTCCTCCATAATCTGAACAATTATTGCATGTCGTGTTGACTGTCTGATCTGTAAACTGCACTGGATCACAGATTGCTGACATTTGCTAGCTGAAAGTGAGAACTGCAAAATAGAAGCAGAAATTGGCACAGCCTGTCAGGGTTAATAAACAGGTAATGTGAGGTAATAAACTTTGTAATAAACTCATATTGCTTCACATTTTTATACTAAAAATAAAAGTAATCAATTCTTAATAAAAATGTTTACTACATTGATCTGATATTTGTAAATGTGCCCTGTTATATATTACACTACATTGAGCAGTATTTCTGTCTGATTTTTCAGGATACTATTTGCATTACTTCAAATAAAGAAAACATAACGACACAAAGAACTGAGCACAATGCTGAAAGTTTCACAGCAAACAGTCAAAAGGGAAAGAGATAACAAAGAGAAAGAAAAAAAGCAAAAATCCTGAAAACACTCAGCCAGTCCGGAAACAACTGTGGAGAAGAGAAGCTCGGGTTAATGGTCCAGTTCTGTGAACCTTCTATAGACCTGAAACATTGCTCCTCCCTTCCTCTCTCCACAGATACTGCTGGAACTGCTGAGTGTTTCCAGAATCTTCTGTTATTCAGATTTCTAGCGGCTGCAGTATTTCTCTTTTTGAAGAATAAAACAATCCCTGGGAGGGAATGAAAGTTTACATAAGAAATAAGAGCAGGAGTGGCCACTCTGCCCATCGAAATAGTTCCACCATTCAATAATATAACAGCTGTTCTCCTACCTCAACTCCATCTTACCACACTGGCACAGCCCCCTTGATTCCCTTAATATCCAAAAACCTATCGATTTCTCTTGAATATACACAATGATTGAGCATCCAGAGCTCTCTGGGATAGAGAATTCCAAAGATTCATAACCCTTTGACTGAAAAGAAAATCTCCTCTTCTCAGTCAAATATGACCAAGCCCTTTATACTGAGACTGTAACCCTTCATTCTAGATTGCCCAGCTAGAGGAAACATCCTCCCAGCATTTACCATGTCAAGCCACTGAGCATTTTATCTGCCACTGAGATTACCTCTCACTCTACTGAGTTCTGGGGAATAGAGGCCTAGTCTATTCAATCTCTTCTCATAGGACAATCCCCTCATCCTAGGAAGCAGCCTAGTGGCACGTCTCTGTACTCCCTCGAAGGAAAGTATATCCTTCCTTAGATAAGGGGACCAAAACTGCACAGCACTCCAAGTGTGATCTCACGCTGTGTAATTGCAATAAATACTCATACTCTAATCTCTTTGCAATAAAGACAAACATATCATTTGCTTTCCTAATTGGTTGAGTACCTGCACGTTAACTTTCTGTGATTCCTGGACAAGGACACTCGGGTCCCTCTGAATGTAAACATTTCCCATTCTCTCACTAATTTCAAAAATGTTCTGTGTTGCTGTTTTAGATGAGAGATACAGCACTGAAACAGGCCCTTCGGCCCACCGAGTCTGTGCCGAACATCAACCACCCATTTATACTAATCCGACACGAATCCCATATTCCGACCAAACATCCCCACCTGTCCCTATATTTCCCTCCCACCTCCCTATACCAGTGACAATTTGTAATGGCCAATTTACCAATCAACCTGCAAGTCTTTTGGCTTGTGGGAGGAAACCGGAGCACCCGGAGAAAACCCACACAGACACAGGGAGAACTTGCAAACTCCACACAGGCAGTACCCGGAATCGAACCCGGGTCCTTGGAGCTGTGAGGCTGCGGTGCTCACCACTGCGCCGCCCTGCCAAAGTGTGTAACTGTACACTTCTCCCCATTATATTCCATCTCTCACATTCTTGCCCACATACTTAGTCTGTCTCAATCCCTTTTCTCCCCCTTTGCATCCTCCTCACAGTTTACTTTGCCACCTCACTTTATATCATCGGCAAGCATGGATAACATGACATTCAGTCACCTCATCTAAGTCATTGATACAGAATGGAAATAACTGAGTCCCGAGCACCAATCCTTGCAGTATCCAACTACTTACAGCTTTCCTGTCGAAAATGACTCGGTTATTCCTACTCTCTGTTTTTTGTCTGTTAACTACTACTCAATCTATACTAATATATTATCCCCAAATTGCATGGGACCTACATTGGTGTAATAACCACTTGTTTGATAACTTATTGAATGCTTTTTGAAAATCCAAACAGATGACATCCACTGGTTCCCCTTATCTACCCTGGCAGTTACAACATCAACATATTCTAATAATTTATCATTGGCAATTTCCTTTTAATAAATCCATGTTGACTCTGCCCAACCATATTCTGATATTCCACATCACCCTTTACCATGTCTGTAACAATAGATTGTAGCATATTCCCCATTGCTGATGTCAGGCAAACTGGCCTCTAGTTCTTTGCTTTCTCTCTCCTTCCTTTCTCGAATAGTGTGGATATGTTTGTTACCCTCCAATTCACAGCTTCCAGAATCCAGGAATTGTTTCTTATAAGGAACGGGAATAGCTGTGGGAAAATGAATCTGAGTAATTCTATTCTGAGTCCACTGTATGATTCAGGTCAAATAATAATTATCAATAAAAAGGAGTAAAATCAGAGTTCAATTGAACTTTAATTTGAAGGAAATCAGCGTTGGAAATATGTTTATTCAAATTATACACTTCTTGCTTTGGGAAACAAAATTCCTTCGAGACAGCACCCAACTCAGTTCCTATCTTTCAGTTTCTCATCTGAGGAATTTAAGGAACGCCAAACTGTAATGGCTGGGAATCAAACCCGGGCACAGCTGCTTGGAAGGTCATTGACCTGAAACATTAACTCTGTTCTCTCTCCACAGATGCTGCCTGACCTGCTGAGTATTTCCAGCATTTTCTGTTTTTATTCCAGCTGTTTGGAAGGCAGCTATGCTCATTGCTCGAACAGCATCGCTCACATGGAGCAATACATTGAGTCTTTCTGTGGATTTTGGGACTGGGCCGCTGTCTTTTGGTCTCTGATGCTATAATCACAGCCAATAAAATACTCAGCTCAGTTCCAGGTGTTTAAAACTGGTGAACTGAAAGGCGACATGATGTGTCAGGATGTTTCTGAACAGCAATAATCACAATTTTGCAACACAGAAAGAGTTCATTTGAACAATTGTGCTGCTCTTTGAACGATCTATCCAATCAGTCCCACCTCCCTGTCATTTTCACATTGCCCTGTAATTTCCCCATCAAATAATGATCCAATTCCCTCAGGAAAGTTATTATTGAATCTGTTTTCACCTCCCTTTTCAAGCAGTACATTTCTGATCATCAGAACGCGTGTTAAAATATCACCTCATCTTCCCCTGATTCTTTTAACAATTCTGCGTCCATTGGTTACAGACCCTTCTGCCAGTGGGAACAGTTCCTCTTCAACCCATTAGAATGTAGAACACAACTATTAAATATTACATTAACATCTCTGCACCAAGAAGAACGACCCTAGATTTGCTACAAAAACAAGAAAAGCTGGAATCACTCAGCAGGTCTGGCAGCATCTGTGGAAAGAGAAGCAGAGTTAACGTTTCGGGTCAGTGACCCTTCTTCGGAACTGACAAATATTAGAAAAGTCACAGATTATAAGCAAGTGAGGTGGGGGTGGGGTAAGAGATAACAAAGGAGAAGGTGCAGATTGGACCAGGCCACATAGCTGACCAAAAGGTCACGGAGCAAAGGCAAACAATATGTTAATGGTGTGTTGAAAGACAAAGCATTCGTACAGATTAGGTGTGAATATACTGAATATTGAACAGCAGCAAGTGCAAACCTGAAAAACAACCTGAAAAAAACAGTGGGTAAGCAAACTGAACAAACTAAGATGAAATGAAATAAATGCAAAAAAAGATAGTAAAAAATGTAAAAAAGAATGTATAAAAAAGTCAGAAAAAATAACTAAAAATGAAAGTAAAATGTGGGGCTGTCATGCTCTGAAATTATTTAACTCAATGTTCAGTCCGGCAGGCTGTAGTGTGCCTAATCGGTAGATGAGATGCTGTTCCTCGAGCTTGCGTTGATGTTCACTGGAACACTGCAGCAATCCCAGGACAGAGATGTGAGCATGAGGGCAGGGGGGAGTGTTGAAATGGCAAGCAACCGGAAGCTCAGAGTCCTGCTTGCGGACTGAGCGGAGATGTTCCGCAAAGCGGTCACCCAGTCTGCGCTTGGTCTCCCCAATGTAGAGGAGACCACACTGTGAACAGCGAATACAGTATACTACATTGAAAGAAGTACAAGTAAATCGCTGCTTCACCTGAAAGGAGTGTTTGGGGCCTGGGATAGTGATGAGAGGGGAGGTAAATGAGCAGGTATTACACCTCCTGCGATTGCAGGGGAAGGTGCCCTGGGACGGGGACGAGGTGGTGGAGGTAATGGAGGAGTGGACCAGGGTGTCGCGGAGGGAATGATCCCTTCGGAATGCTGACAGGGGAAGGGAGGGGAAGATGCGACTGGTAGTGGCATCACGCTGGAGGTGGCGAAAATGGCGGAGGGTGATCCTTTGGATATGGAGGCTGGTGGGATGAAAAGTGAGGACAAGGGGAACCCTGTCACGGTTCTGGGAGGGAGGGGAAGGGGTGAGGGTAGAGGTGCGGGGAATGGGTCGGACACGGTTGAGGGCCCTGTCATCCACAGTGGGGGGAAATCCTCGGTTGAGGAAAAAGGAGGTCATATCAGAAGCACCGTCATGGAAGGTAGCATCATCAGAGCAGATGCGTCGGAGACGGAGAAACTGGGAAAATGGAATGGAGTCCTTACAGGAGGTAGGGTGTGAAGAAGTGTAGTCGAGGTAGCTTTGCTATCCTTTCACGCATCTCTAGTGCCATTCTAGTCAATCTCCTCTGCACTCTCTCTCAGGCCTTGATATCCCTGCTAAAATGTGGAACCTACAATTAGACACAATGCTCCAGCTGAGGCCGATAACCAGTGAGATTTATAAAGGTTCAGCATAAACTCCTTGTTTGTGACCCGTATTCCTATTTCTGGTTTCTAACCCAGTGTCGGCTCTGAGCTGTTGAAACTGCCTGAATAAATATTTCCGCCCAACAAAGCGTTCAACTTAAAGGCCGGAATGTGAGAAGCTGCTGAGAATAAGAGACCCTCGCAGCCAGGCGTCATTTCCCGGTGGATTTTTCAATAGAAACTGGGGTTGGAGAGAGTCTTTGGGAAATGTAATTCCTGAATGCAGTGAGAGAGTTTGTGATTGGTTGCAGATATAAAACTATTGTGACATCACTGCCAATCACCCAATCACAATCTTTACTTTCTCCCATCCCTCATTAGCATAGAGCTGTGGGATTGTCTATTTAATCCGCACTCGGAAGGGGTTTGGTTTATTTCTGTATCTGAAACTGAAAATGGTATGGTCCCCCCACCAGGCTCCCAGTGGAGCCATCATCCACCCTCCCTCCAGCTTCGCTATCGGGGGAAGTCGAGGCTTCTTGGTCTACGCTGGGCAGCCCAGAGTTTGCCGCACCTGTGGCAAATCTGGTCACATGGCAGCCAACTGCAGCACGGTTGTTTGCAAGAATTGCAAGGAGGAAGGCCATCAGACCAAGGACTGTAAGCAGACTAAGAGTTGCAACTTGTGCGGTGCGGCAGGCCATCTCTACAAGACCTGCCCCAAACGTTGCCTCAGCTATGCTCAGGCGGCAACGTCCAAGGAAAGGCCGGGAGAAGGTTCGACGAAGGCGTCCGCTGTTCGAAAGGAGACCAGCAACCTTCTTCGCAGTGAGGAACTTCATCCTGAGAAGGAAGAGGAGGCAGCTGAAACCAACGACCCAGCACCTACCCAGCGCCCGGAAACCCCTCCTCCACAGACAGAATCAATGGAGGAGGAGGCAGCAGATGGACAAACAGGTCAGTGGCAAGTGGTCCAGGGGAAAACCACAAAGAAAAAACATCCCAAAGCCACCACCCAAACCAGTGGCAAGAGGAGGCTCTCTTCTGAATCAGACTGCAACAACTCCTCTTCACTGGACGGGGAAATGCTGGAACGACAGCCCCTTCAAAAGAGGCGGCAGAATTCCGAGATGGATGATAAGGCATCCCAGCCCCCGGGCACTGGAAGCTGTGATGGGCCCGGCGTGCCCCAACCCCAATGCCTCACACGTAACGACGTGGCCAACGCATCTCAGCTCCGGGACAGCGGGAGTAAAGACACGTCTGGCGCACCTGACCTCCGGGAGACCGGGAGCTGTGATGTTTTCGAGGAGGAACAGATGGAAGCAGCTGAGGACAACCCAATGCTCTCTGCCTACAAGACCCCCCGATGTCACCCGAGCGGCACAAACCCTGCATGAAAAATCAGGAGGGGTTTCTGAGCCCAACCAACGTGAAACTGCTTGCGCACACGATGGGTATGCAGGAACATCCCGAAGGGGAAGGACTGGGACCAGCGAGGACAAATGGTATGGGAAGCAACAACTAATTTTTAGTAAAAAATGGGTGTAAGAATTGCTTCCATTAATGTGCGTAGCATTAAATCTACTACGCGATGTGTTTCAACCTTGGATTACCTTGCCAAGGTCAAAGCTGACCTACTGTTTCTGCAGGAGTGTGGAATACCACACCTCAGCACCTACAGGCAGTGGTCGCGATGGTGGTCCCACGGGCCATCGATCTGGTCGGGGGGTAATGACTGCCGCTCCTCCGGCCTGGGTATTCTGCTGTGGGGAGGTAACTTCACCATCTCCAAAGTTAAGGAGGTGGTGGGCGGCCGCCTCCTCGTAGCAGACGTGATTTACAACAACGCTCCGTTCCGGTTGATCAACGTGTACGCCCCGTCCAACGCAGCGAGCGGCTGACCGTCTTCCAGCAGCTCCCACTGCTGCTGGCGACGTCCAGGCCGGTCATCCTAGGCGGTGACTTCAACTGCATCATCGATGCGGCTGGACGATCCGGCAGTGACGACAGCAAACTGGACGCTACGTCCAGATTCCTAGGAGAAACAGTTAAGGATGCCAAACTGCACGACGTCTTCAGCAAACCTGCAGACGGAGCGCAGCGCAGATACACATGGTCAAGATCGGACGGGTCTGCCCGTTCCAGGATTGACTTCCTGTTTGTGTCCCGTGCTGTCACGGTCGGATCCACCGACGTCAAGCCGGTGTTATTCTCCGACCACTGCCTCTTACTGGACGACTGTCACTTACAGGACGACCAGCGGGTTGGCAGAGGGACGTGGAAGCTCAATGCGACACTGCTGACCCCAGAGAACGTTGAGGAACTCAAAAGGGATTACAATGGTTGGAGGAACGTGAAACCCGTCTTTGAGTCTCCAGTTCAGTGGTGGGAAGCGATTAAGGAGAACATCAAGAGGTTCTTCATCCACAAAGGTGTTCAGAAGGCGAGAGAGAGTCAGAGGGAACTGTCCCGACTCCAGAAAATTATGCAAAGTCTACTCCGGTTGCAGTCAATGGGGGTCGAGGTCAAGGAGGACCTCCAAGAGGTGAAGAGCCAGCAGGCCTCGCTCTTTGCCAAAGAGGCCTCCAAGATCATCTTCCGGTCCAGAGTCCGCTCCATCGAGCAGGATGAGACGTGCTCGCGTTACTTCTTCCAAAAGGTACACAGAGAGAGCTCTGTTATCAGCAGCCTGAAGGAATAAGATGGCTCGGTAACGTCTTCGCAGTCCGACATACTAAGGATCAGCAAATCCTTTTATGCTGGGCTGTATGACGCGAAGCCCACAGACAGCAGAGCCTCCCAGTCCTTCCTGTCATCTATCACAGAGGTCCTAGATGACAGCAGGAGGGAGAGACTGGACAAGCCGTTAACTCTGGACGAGCTGACAAAGGCCGTCGAGTCTTTCGAGACGAGTAAAACCCCCGGGAGCGACGGCTTACCGGTCGAGTTGTACTCGGCCCTGTGGGACTGGGTCGCCCCGGACCTGCTGGAAGTATACGAGAGTATGCTCCTGGCCGGCAGCATGTCAGAGACCATGGGAAAAGGCATCATCACCCTCATTTACAAGCAGAAGGAGGAGAGGGCAGAAATCAGAAATTGGCGGCCCATCTCACTGCTTAATGTTGATTACAAGATTCTGTCCAAAGTCATAGCCAGTCGAGTCAAGTCTGCTCTGCAGTTGGTGATTCACCCCGATCAGACCTGTACTGTACCCGGCAGGAAGATCTCTGATCGCCTCGCGCTACTCAGGGACACGATCGCCTACGTACGGGACAGGAGGGTGGACACCTGCCTCATCAGCCTGGACCAGGAGAAGGCTTTTGACAGGATATCGCACACCGACATGATGGACGTGCTTTCCAAAATGGGGTTTGGGGAAGGAATCTGCAATTGGATCCAACTGCTCTACACAAACATCAGTAGCGCAGTCTCAATCAACGAGTGGGAATCTGAAAGTTTCCCGATCAAATCTGGAGTCAGACAGGGTTGTCCTCTCTCCCCTGTCTTGTTTATTTGCTGTATTGAACCCTTTGCTGAGTCTATTAGGAAGGATGCGAGCATAAGAGGGGTGACAATCCCAGGCAGCGGAGGCACTCAGGTCAAAACATCCCTGTACATGGATGACGTCGCCGTCTTCTGCTCGGATCCGCTGTCCGTGCGCAGACTGATGAGCATCTGCGACCAGTTCGAACTGGCCTCGGGAGCCAAAGTTAACCACGGCAAGAGCGAGGCCATGTTCTTTGGGAACTGGGCTGACCGATCCCTTGTCCCCTTCACCGTCAGGTCAGATTACCTGAAGGGGCTGGGGATATGGTTCGGAAGGGCCGGGGCGTGCACCAAAACATGGGAGGAGCGAGTAGCCAAGGTACGACAAAATTTGGGCATGTGGGGGCAGCGATCTCTCTCCATTGTGGGTAAGAACCTGGTCGTCAGGTGCGAGGCGCTCACGTTGTTGCTCTACGTGGCGCAGGTCTTGCCCATACCCCACTCCTGCGCCGTGGCAGTCACCCGAGCCATTTTCCGCTTCGTCTGGGGATCTAAAATGGACCGGGTCCGGAGGGACACGATGTTCAAATCTGTGGACATGCGCGGGAAAAATGTACCCAACGTGGCCCTCATCCTGATGACCACCTTCGTGTGCGGCTGCATCAAGCTATGTGTAGATCCCCAGTACGCAAACTCCAAGTGTCACTACGTGCTGAGGTTCTGTCTGTCCCCGGTGTTGCGAAGGATGGGCCTGGTCACATTGCCGCGGAACGCTCCGTGCAGTTGGGCGGCGCCGTACCACCTATCCTTCGTGGAGCAGTTTCTGCGGAAAAACACCTTTGACCACCGGTCCATCAGGCAGTGGTCTGCACGGAATGTCCTCAAGGCCCTACGGGAAAAGGAAACGGTGGATCCTGTCGGATGGTTCCCCGAGCAGACCTTCAAAGTCATTTGGCGGAATGCCTCATCACCAGAACTTTCAAACAAGCACCAAGACGTAGCTTGGCTGGTGGTGAGAAGGGCCCTCCCCGTCAGATCCTTCATGCACACCCGAAGTCTCGCCCCCTCCGCACAGTGCCCCCGCGTTGGCTGTGGTGGGGAAGAGACGGTCGGCCACCTCCTCCTGGAATGTGCCTTTGCAAAGCAGGTGTGGAAAGAGATGCAGTGGTTTTTGTCAAGGTTCATCCCAAGCAGCTCTGTAACACAGGAGTCTGTGCTCGACGGGCTGTTCCCAGGGACGCACACCGAGACAAACATCAACTGCTGCTGGAGGACTATCAATTCGGTGAAAGACGCCCTTTGGTCTGCCCGAAACTTGCTGGTCTTCCAGCGCAAAGCTTTGTCCACCACCGAATGTTGCAGACTGGCACATTCCAAGGTCCAGGACTACGTGCTGAGGGACGCACTAAAGCTTGGGGCAGCCGCAGCAAAGGCTCAATGGGGAAAGACCACAGTGTAAGGTTCCCCCACCAAGCTGAACTGAGGGGCTGGAACCATGGGAAACCCCTCGAACTGTATCGTTAATATTCTCAATTGCTGTAAATGTAAAACTGTAATTGACATGACAATTGTGAAACGGAAGGGTTGGGAAGAAACTCATGACAGTTTTGAAGGAAACTGATCTCCCTTGCAATGTTTGTATTTTTTGGTGCTGTTTGGAAACTGTTTGGCAATGTAATTTTTACAGATTTTTATGAATAAAGTATATTTTGGAAATAAAAAAAAAACAAGCTGAACTGAGGGGCTGGACCCCTGGGAAACCCCTCGAACTGTATCGGGAAAATTTTCATTTGCTGTAAATGTAAAAATGTAATTGGCATGACAAATGTGAAATGGAAGGGTTGTGAAGCAACTCATGATTGTATTGAAGGAAACTGATCTCCCTTGCAATGTTTCTATTTTTTGGTGCTGTTTGAAACTGTTTGGCAATGTATTTTTAACAGATTTTTATGAATAAAGTATATTTTGGAAATAAAAAAGAGAAGAAAGCAGCTCCTAAGAAAGGCGCCAAGAAAACCTTAAATAAACCGTCAACAAAGGGCGGCAAGAAGCGGAGGAAGGAGAGTTACTCCATCTACATCTACAAAGTGATGAAGCAGGTTCATCCCGACACCGGCATCTCCTCCAAGGCCATGAGCATTATGAACTCGTTTGTGAACGATGTTTTCGAGCGCATCGCGGGTGAGGCTTCCCGCCTGGCCCATTACAACAACCATCAGCTCTGGGTGATCCAGACCGCCGTGCGCCTGCTGCTGCCCGGGGAGCTGGCCAAGCACGCCGTGTCGGAAGGGACAAAGGCGGTGACCAAGTACACCAGCTCCAAGTAAAACTGCACAATGGACTGAAAAACATCCCAAACACAACGGCGCTTTTAAGAGCCACCAACAATCTCTGAAAAAGCTGCATCCGACATCTTTATGAAATCACTTTAAGACGATGTATAATATAATAACGATCCCACTGCTGTGTTTGTATCTCCTGTTATTAACCGAACACGAACCCATAATCTGATCACCCGCCTTCACTTTTTTTGCTTAAAGCTGCTCTTATTCTGGTTTTTCACAGCCCCTGTATGACCGCATTAACAGCTGATTTCAGCGGTAAGGATTAGACCTTAATCCCTTCACTGATTAATCATTTTATTAACAGCAACTCTCCGCAGTGTAACAGCCTGGGATGGGATTATTACAGAGCAAGTTAAGGGCCGTTTGAGGACTTGATCCGGCTCCCTCTTTTCAGAGAAGGACACTGGGCTCTGATTGAAAACTAAACTGAGTATTTCACTTCAGGCCAATGCAGTCCCCACCCGGGACAGTTTGAAAGCGATTGTCGAATGAGTCACAATTTAAATAACATTTTACAAGTTGAATAAAACAAAATCAAGAGATGGGACTTTAAATCTTTTACTAAGGATGACATTTATTTCAATCCGCTCCTTTCCGACAATGAAATTGGCGGGCTTTTTGAAATTGACAAATTCTGTGCTTCTGATGTCGTGGTGGGTCAATCCCGCCCTCTTGTGTTGGTCAGTGACCTGATTGGTGAAGAATATAGGCAAATAGAATTAAGTACCGACCATTGAGGAGAGTTCTCAGTCTTAAAGTAAAGTAAATGCTGCGGAAATGATATATTTGTGAAAGTATTTGTGAGATTGTGGAAATGTCTGGAGGAAAGACCGGCGGGAAAGCTCGGGCCAAAGCCATGTCTCGCTCCTCCCGGGCTGGACTGTAGTTGCCGGTGGGCCGTGTTCACAGGCTCCTGAGAAAGGGCAACTATGCTGAGCGTGTGGGTGCTGGAGCCCCGGTCGATCTGGCTGCTGTGCTCGGGTATCTGACCGCTGAAATCCTCGAGCTGGCCGGTAACGCGGCCCGGGACAACAAGAAGACCCGCATCATCCCCAGACACCTGCAGCTGGCCGTCCGCAACGAGGAGGAGCTCAACAAGCTGCTGGGAGGGGTGACCATCGCTCAGGGCGGGGTGCTACCCAAGAAAACCAGCGCTCAAAGCTCCCAGAAAATGTAAAGCAGACAAAATGTCATCTAATAAACCAAAGACTCTTTTCAGAGCCACCCACAGTCTCCGAAAGGGCTGATTACTGTCTGATTCAAGCATGTCAGTAACAGAACAGAATAGGAACTATTTAAAATGTTTATGAGCAACTATTTCAGTGGCTTCTCACTGTCCCCCTGATCCCTGTGTGAAGGGGAATTACCAATAGTCTAATTTATTCCTTTCCACACCGAGTTTGAGTTATTGGTCCCTTAAGGATTGCTGAATGGAGTCTTCCACCGCCGGTTACAGATAAGAAGTGGGGGGGAAAATGATAGGTTAAAGCTGTGCGTAAAATAGCGCCAGGAATTTGTGGCGATAATAGCGGAATAAAGAAAGGTTTTTAAGGGTTGGTGGAAAATATTTTACGAACAACTTTAAATAGATTTTCCAGTAATTCGCTTTTTGCCGACACTGAAATTGGCGCCTTTTTCGAATTCAAACGTTCTGCCAATTTCGACAATTTAAGCCAATGATTTGCTGCATTTTCCCCAATTCGAGGCTCTGCGATTGGTTAAATAATGCGAATGGGAAGAGGGTGACCAATCAGAAGTGAGCGCGGGCTCAAGCTGTGGGAATTCCAGGTCCCTGAATGATTGAGCTGAAACTGATCAGTTTCACAAACCCTGTCAGTTTCAGTGCAGGAAACACCGTCTGGGAAGAAATAACATCACAATTGGGTCTGGTTCCAGTGACCGATTCAACGGCTGCTGCAAAATTCCCGGATTCCCTCATTGCAGCGAAATCATTTTGAAATTCTATGAAAACAATGAGTGATTCTGGAGGAGTGATGTGGCTTTTCACTGAGGGTATGTGACGACTGGGGAAATAACTAAGTGTAGAGCCTCGGGCACTGTTTACACAGCCCGTTTAGAAAATCAAATCCATTGCACATCCTTGCTGCAACTGAAATGTCAATTTCGGGGATTCCAGTTTTCTACCCGAATACAGCACAGATTTATTCCAGACAGTTCTGAACAGCCTATCCCAGCTCCCGTTTCCAGCTCACTGCTCTCTCTGTGAGACGGTGGGTGGCTCTTCGAAGAGTGTGTGTTTGCTGGAAAGGGTCGAGTTGTGCGGCCCTGCCGTTTCAGAGCGTACACCACATTCATGGCAGTGACCATCTTGCGCTTGGCGTGCTCAGTGTAGGTGACCGCATCCCTGATCACATTCTCCAGGAAACCTTTCAACACCCTGCGAGTCTCCTCATAGATCAAACCCGAGATCCGCTTGACCCCGCCACGGCGAGCCAGGCGGCGGATTGCTGGTTTGGTGATGCTCTGGATATTGTCAGGAAGCACTTTGCGGTGCCGCTTTGCTCCGCCTTTGCCGAGTCCTTTCCCTCCTTTACCTCTGCCAGACTTTCTTCCATTAACTTCCAAAATATACTTTATTCATAAAAATCTGTAAAAAAAATACATTACAAAACAGTTCCAAAAAGCACCAAGTCAAACAATACAAAGAGTGCAAAGGAGATCAGTTTCCTTCAATACAGGAGTGAGTTGCCTCACAACCCTTCCATTTCATTTCTCATGCCATGTACATTTGACAGCAAACAAATTATTTCTGGCTACAGTTCGAAGGGTTTCCCATGGATCCAGCCCCTCAGTTCACTATGGTGGGGGGAGCTTACACTGTGGTCTTTCCCCATTGAGCCTTTGCTGCAGCTGCCCCAAGCTTTAGTGCGTCCCTCAGCACGTAGTCCTGGACCTTGGAATGTGCCAGTCTGCAACATTCGGTGGTGGACAACTCTTTGCGCTGGAAGACCAGCAAGTTTCGGGCAGAGCAAAGAGCATCTATCAACGAATTGATAGTCTTCCAGCAGCAGTTGATGTTTATCTCGGTGTGCGTCCCTGGGAACAGCCCGTAGAGCACAGACTCCTGTGCTACAGAGCTGCTTGGGATGAACCTCGACAAAAACCATTGCATCTCTTTCCACACCTGCTTTGCAAAGACACATTCCAGAAAGAGGTGGGCAACCGTCTCTTCCCCACCACAGCCACCTCGAGGGCATTGTGCAGAGGGGGTGAGACTTCGGGCATGCAGGAAGGATCTGACGAGGAGGACTCTTCTCACCATCAGCCAAGCTACATCTTGGTGCTTGTTTGAAAGTTCTGATGATGGGGCATTCCGCCAAATGACTTTGGAAGTCTGCTCGGGGAACCATCCGACAGGATCCACCATCTTCTTTTCCCGTAGGGCCTTGAGAACATTCCGTGCAGACCAGTGCCTGATGGATTGGTGGTCAAAGGTGTTTTTCCACAGAAACTTTTCCATGAAGGATAGGTGTTACAGCACAGTCCAACCGGATGGAGCGTTCCACGGCAATATGACCAGGCCCATCCTTCGCAACACCGGGGACAGATAGAACCTCAGCATGGAGTGACACTTGGAGTTTGCGTACTGGAGGTCTACACACAGCTTGATACAGCCACACACAAAGGTAGCCATCAGGATGAGGGCGATGTTGGGTACATTTTTCCCGCCTTTCTCCAGAGGTTTGAACATCGTGTCCCTCGGGACCTGGTCCATTTTGGATCCCCAGATGAAGCGTAAAATGGCTCAGGTGATCACTACAGTGCAGGAGTGCAGTCTGGGCCAGACCTGCACCACGTACAGTAACCTGACACAATGGAGAGAGATCGCTGCTCCCACATGTTCAGCTTATGTTGTACCCTGGCTACTCGTTCCTCCCAGGTTTTGGTGCACGCCCCGGCCCTTCCGAACCATACCCCAGCACCTTCAGGTCGGCTGACCTAATGGTGAAGGGGACAAAGGATCGGTCAGCTGAGTTCCCACAGAACATGGCCTCGCTATTGCCGTGTTTAACATTGGCTCCCGATGCCAGTTCGAGCTGGTCACAGATGCTCATCAGTCTGCGCACAGGCAGCGGGTTCAAGCACAAAACGGCGATGTCATCCATGTACAGGGAGGTTTTAACCTGAGTGCCTCCACTGCCTGGGATTGTTACCCTTCTGATTATCGCATTCTTCCTAATAGACTCAGAAAAGGGTCCAATACAGCAAACAAACAAGACAGGGGAGAGAGGACAGCCCTGCCTGACTCCAGATTGGATTGAGAAACTTTCTGATTCCCACCTATTGATTGAGACTGCGCTACTGATGTTTGTGTAGACCAGTTTAATCCAATTGCAGATTCCCTCCCCAAACCCCATTTTGTAAAGTACGTCCATCATGTCGGTGTGCGATATCCTGTCAAAAGCCTTCTCCTGGTCCAGGCTGATGAGGCAGGTGTCCACCCTCCTGTCCCGTACATAGGTGATCGTATCCCTGAGTAGCGCGAGGCTATCAGAGATCTTCCTGCCTGGTATAGTACAGGTCTGATCAGGGTCAATCACCAACTCCAGAGCAGACTTGACTCGACTGGCGATGACTTTTGACAGAATCTTGTAGTCGATGTTAAGCAGTGAGATGAGCCGTCAATTTCTGATTTCTGCCCTTTCCCCCTTCCGCTTGTAGATGAGGGTGATGATGCCTTTCCTCATGGATTCTAATATGCTGCCGGCCAGGACCATACTCTGGTATACTGCCAGACTTTTTTTTTAAATTTCCAAAATATACTTTATTCATAAAAATCTGTAAAAATTACATTCCCAAACAGTTTAAAACAGCATCAAGTCAAAAAATACAAACAGTGCAAAGGTGATCAGTTTCCTTCTATACAATCACGAGTTGCCTCACAACTCTTCCATTTCATTGTCATGCCAGAGACATTTCTACATTTACAGCACACAAAATTTTCCCTATATGGTTCGAAGGGTTTCCCATGGATCCAGCCCCTCCGCTCAGCTTGGTGGGGGGACCTTACATCATAGTCTTTCCCCATTGAGCCTTTGCTGCGGCTGCCCCAAGCTTTAGTGCGTCCCTGCCCACGTTGTCCTGGTCCTTGGAATGTGCCAGTCTGCGACATTCGGTGGTGGACAACTCTTTGCGCTGGAAGACCAGCAAGTTTCGGGCAGACTAAAGGGCGTCTTTCACCGAATTGATAGTCCTCCAGCAGCAGTTGATGTTTGTCTCGGTGTGCGTCACTGGGAACAGCCCGGAGAGCACAGACTCCTGTGTTATCGAGCTGCTTGGGATGAACCTCGACAAAAACCACTGCATCCCTTTCCACACCTGCTTTGCAAAGACACATTCCAGGAGGAGGTGGGCGACCGTCTCTTCCCCACCACAGCCACCATGATAATTCTTGCCTCAAATCAGTGCACAATAAAAGAGACTGATTCCGTCAGCTTCCTTTTTTTTACAGGCCGCCCGGACCTGGCTGAGAAAGGCAGAGTGAGAGCAGGGAGGGGAGGAGACAAGAGTGAAGATTAAACAGAGAGCGAGAATGAAGGAGACACCCAGAGTGACAGACAGAGAGAGAACGGCACCTTATCTTTCATCTCCAACCTCCAGTTTCCTCCGGGCTGCCAATTTCAAACCCTTTATTAACAGTAGAACCGAAACCCAGCTCTCCACGCAAACCTTTCAGACTCGACCTTCACAGTCAAGGCTTTCCAGAAAGCCGGAGCTTTTAAATATGATCCTGCTACAATTAACACTCAGTAATATTCCCACCAAAACACAATCCATTCTATAACAAGGAACCTCCTCAGTAACATCACCATTTCCACACACATCCGCTTCCAACAGTTTACAAACACCATATTGCAGCTGTTTGGGGAATCTCCTGTGTTAAGATTGGAGTTGGAAAGCGGCCTTTACCCGGCAGTGTTATCGTCTCACACTGAATCTGCCAGACATCCTGTTCTCTTTATTGCGAGAGAGAAAGCACGGATTTAGGAAATGTTCATTTGAAATTATCTCTGTTGAGAACGAGCCCGGCCGTGGGACAGGTATTCCAGTGCAAAGAGCTGTCGATGACCGAGTGTTGCAGACTGGCACATTCCAACATTCAAGACTATGTGCTGTGGGACGGCATTAAAGCTTGGGGAAGCCACCATGGAGTCTCAATAGAAAGGCGACAGACTAAGGCCCTCGTTCAGCGAGAGGCTGGAACCTGTGTAAAACCGCTCGGGCTGTTTGCACCAGAGAATGTTTGATGTGTAATGTAAATACTGTAAATATAACCTGTGCAGGCAGGGATAGTGAGATACCTCATGTACATTATTGAAGGAAATTGATCTGTATTGTACCTTATGTAATATTAAATTTGAACTGCTTTGCAATGTAATTGCACAAATTATATGAATAAAATACATATTGTGCAAAATAAAGCAGCTTTCCTGACAACACACACCTTGTCTCAGGGCACAACTTTCCTGTGATCTTGTCACACCCAACTTCGCTCTATATCTTCTGACACACACACTTTACAGTCTGTCATTTCCAAAAACAAGCATTCTAAAATCAAAAGACCTTTTGTTTATTTCTCCTTTCTTTTCATTTCTCCTCTATTCTTCTCAATCACTCCCTTCAACAGTCCTATTCAGATCAAGGTGGAATGTGAATAGTGTCACAACTCACCTCTGACACTATTATTACCCTTCTCTTCTCTTGTCTTATTCAATGGGAAAGTTTTATTCACCAGTCTGTTGCTGTTTTACACTCTTGCCATACCATCTGGTATTGCATCCATCTGAATTCTGTGCTTTCATGGCCTTATATTTCTTTTCCACTTCTGTATGATTTGTTTGCTTCAGTTCCATTCAACCAGGCTGGACCACAGGGAAGCTTAGAACAAAGAACAAAGAACAGTACAGCACAGGAACAGGCCATTCGGCCCTCCAAGCCTGCGCCGATCTTGATGCCTGCCTAAACTAACACCTTCTGCACTTCCGTGGCCTATATCCCTCTATTCCCTTCCTATTCATGTATTTGTCAAGATGGCTATGAAACGTCGCTATCGTATCTGCTTCCACCACCTCCCCTGGCAGAAAGTTCCAGGCACTCACCACCTTCTGTGTAAAAAACTTGCCTCGCACATCCCCTCTAAATTTTGCCCCTCGCACCTTAAACCCATGTCCCCTAGTAACTGACTCTTCCACCCTGGGAAAAAGCTTCTGACTATCCACTCTGTCCATGCCGCTCAGAACTTTGTAAACCTCTATCATGTCGCCCCTCCACCTCCGTCGTTCCAGTGAAAACAATCTGAGTTTTTCCAACCTCTCCTCATAGCTAATGCCCTCCAGACCAGGCAACATCCTGGTAAACCTCCTCTGTACCCTCTCCAAAGCCTCCACGTCCTTCTGGTAGTGTGGCGACCAGAATTGCACGCAATATTCCAAGTGTGGCCTAACTAAGGTTCTGTGCAGCTGCAACATGACTTGCCAATTTTTATGCTCTATACCCCGACTGATGAAGGCAAGCATGCCGTATGCCTTCTTGACTACCTTATCCACCTGCGTTGCCACTTTCAGTGACCTTTGCCTTGGGTGGGTCCACGTTGATCCATTACATTCAGAATCACCTCCTTGAAATAACTCCATAGGACAACTACAGTAACCACACAGAATCTGCTTCAAACACTCCTCCACATTTTATCTGTTCTGACTGTCAACACCTCCAGCTCTTTGGTTTAAGTGGAACCCATCAGGTTTGTATAGGCTCCTTCTATTCTGAAAGCTGTAGCACTGGTTCAGGGAATTCAGCCCTGTTTCTCTACTCTAAAGGCTCAGCCATGCTTGATCTGCGTGGTATTTTGCTTTTATTGCAACGTTACAAGACCTCCAATGCTCTGGAAAACGATGGTCAGACCTTCCACTATTTCTTCCCTGGCGTCATTCAACAGCCTGGGGTACATTTCATCTGGTCCTGGTGATTTATCCACATTCAAGGATGCTCATCCCATTAAGACTTCCTCTCTCCTTAACTTATCACGTCCAATACTTCACACTCCTCCTCCTTCATAACAATATCTGCATCACCCCCTCATTTGAGAAGACAGTAATGTATTCATTAAGGATATTGGCAACATCTTCCACCCCGATACTAAGGTTACATTTTTGATGTTTTCTGTGCCCTGCTGTTTGCTCAGTTGCCTCTTACTCGAATGTTTTGATGCAACATCTTTGGGTCCATTGTTATTTTGCTTGTCCATGTTCTTTCCTGTTCTCTCTTTGCTCTTCACCTCTGCTCCCAAACGCCTCCGGTGCAGTCAAAACACAAGGTGTCAGAAGCGGGATTTGAACCCACGCCTCCAATGAACACTGCGATCTAAACGCAGCGCCTTAGACCGCTCGGCCATCCTGACCGCCTACTGATTATCATTAATGCTAAGGAAATTATTCATTCTTTGTGAAAGTATTTGTGAGATTGTGGAAATGTCTGGAAGAGGAAAGACCAGCGGGAAAGCTCGGGCCAAGGCCAAGTCTCGCTCCTCCCGGACTGGACTGCAGTTCCCGGTGGGCCGTGTTCACAGGCTCCTGAGAAAGGGTAACTATGCTGAGCGTGTGGGTGCTGGAGCCCCGGTCTATCTGGCTGCTGTGCTCGAGTATCTGACCGCTGAAATTCTCGAGCTGGCCGGTAACGCGGCCCGGGACAACAAGAAGACCCACATCATCCCCAGACACCTGCAGCTGGCCGTCCGCAACGACGAGGAGCTCAACAAGCTGCTGGGAGGGGTGACTATCGCTCATGGCGGGGTGCTGCCGAATATCCAGGCCGTGCTGCTGCCCAAGAAAACCAGCGCTCAGAGCTCCCAGAAAATGTAAAGCGGCCAAAATGTCATCTAATAAACCAAAGGCTCTTTTCAGAGCCACCCACAGTCTCTGTGAAAGGGCTGGTTACTGTCAGGAGGGAGTCAGTGATGGAGTTATTGTAACAGTGGATTGACCTGTTTCACATCTGTCCAGGTGTGTTTTCAGTTCCCTCTCTGGATTTCGCTCTGTTTCTCTGCTCACACATCTCCCCCTCTAGTTAAGTGAAGAAGTGAACTACAGGGTGTCAGAATCAACAATTTAATAAATCCCGCTGCCTTCGATTTGATAAATCCCGAGATTATCCCGGTACATTAACGGGAACTGGTTCGGAGCTGATGAATTAATTTAATAATGGAAGTGTCCGGGTTAATTCTCTGTTTTTCATTTGGACAGCTTGAATTGTGTTTTTTTTTTCTCTCCGGTGATCTGAGCGCCGCTTCTCAATGAGAATCTGCTCCCAGAATAGAGTAAATGCAGGAAGAAAGAAGCCATTCTCGGGCTGTGTGTTTCTTTCCTAACCTGATCTGTTGAGACCGCACTGTTCCCAGAGGACGGAATCAGTGAGAGTTGTGCACACACAGGAGCTGAGTCCACTGCAGCGCTTTAATATGTGCCTTCTCCCCGGCCCTCCCTATTCTCCGGACACAACGCTGTTTGTTCCCCCGGCGGCGGGGTAGAGTCGGGGATTCTCTCCCCGCAGTGTCAGTGGCTGCAGCCCCGGAGAACTGGCGGTTTCAGTCAGAGTGACCGAGCTACCTTACAGGACTCTCCCCCTGAATTTGTGAACTGAGACTACACCGAACACATCCCCAGTTAGAGTGAGGGCCGGACATCCTTCTGTTTTATTACAGAGAGTGGGGAAAGGGTTGGGTGGAGGGGAGTCACCAGGGATCCTGGATTTGCTCCAAATCATTTCCATGTGGAATCTGCAGGCGGGGCCGGGACAGGGATCATTTGATCAGGGGATCAGCTCTTTCCTGAGAGATGTGGGTGGCTCTGAGAAGAGCCTTTGTGTTCAGATGTTTACAAGTTTCCCGCGCTCTTTCACTTCTTTCCAGACCATGCTTTCTGAGCCTTCGCTGCTTTCGGCTTGACCTTGCTCTTCCATGTCTGCACTTCCTTCAGCGCCTTTCCGCCCGCCGCACTCTTGCCTTTTTTGACCTTCTTCGCAGGAGACTTTTTCTGAAGCACTGCTTTCTTCACCGCCTTATTTGGCGTTGCCGCCGCCTTGCTGCTCGTTTTCTTGGCTGTTACTTTCTTTGTTGTCACTTTCTTGGCTGCTGGTTTCTTCACCAATGATTTCTTGTCTGCTGGTTTCTAACAAAGGAGTTATTGTCTGCTGGTTTCTTCACTAAAGATTTCTTGGCTGCTGATTTCTTCACTAAAGATTTCTTGTCTACTGGTGTCTTCACTAAAGATTTCTTCGCTGCTGGTTTCTTCACTAAAGATTTCTTGTCTGCTGGTTTCTTCACTAAAGATTTCTTGGCTGCTGGTTTCTTCAAGAAAGATTTCTTGTCTGCTAGTTTCTTCATGAAAGATTTCTTGTCTGCTGGTTTCTTCACTAAAGATTTCTTATCTGCTGGTTTCTTCGCTAAAGATTTCTTGGTTGCTAGTTTCTTCACCTTCATTCCCACTTTTCCCTGGGTTTTCCTTCTTGCTGATTTTGAAGGAGCCGGAGGCTCCCTGTCCCTTGCTCTGCACCAGGGAGCCTTTGTTCACATTCCTCTTGATACTTTGCTTGATCTGGGTCCTGAGCTTCTCCACATCGACACCGCTGCTACCCAGAGCCTTCTTTATGGCGGCCAGGGACATCCCGTTGCGATCGCTGAAAGCCGGCACAATCTTGAGGATCTGTTCGCCCAACGGGAGACCGGCTGGCTTGTTCCGGGGAGCCGCCTTCTTCTTCTTGGGGGTCTTGACTTGGGCGGCGGCGGCGGCTGGAGGAGCCGTTTGGGCTGCTGCACTATCGGACATGTCCGGGACTCTGCACAAATTCTCACTGTCAGTGTGAACTGGGTCAGAAATGAAGCTGGTGATGGTGGCACAGAGCAACTTCAAGGCAGAGAGAGGACAGGGCGGAGACAAGCTGCTGTCAGCTCTCGGCTCCTGCTGTCTCTCTGTGTTTCTCTCTCCTCACAAACTCTCCAATTCCTTTGAAATTCAGAGACTCCAGACTTCCAGACTAGATCTTTCCTGTCTCTCACTCCAGTATGTTTGCTGTTGAAAAGCTTTCACTCGGATTGAGGACTCCATTTTCCATTTAACCTGGTTTTATTGCTGCATTGACCGCCCTCTCTCACCCCTCGCTGACATGTTCTCTACTTTTCAACTGAAATCTTGAAATTAAAAAAAATGATCCCGAATTCCCACTTTGGGGCTGAGCAGGGAGCAGGGCGGTTCTTTGACTGGAAAATCATTTGATTTTACACAAGAATGACTCTGAAATCCGGCGATGAGAGCGGACCCACAAACACAGTGGCTTCAGACTAACCCGCCCTCCCCTTTAATACAATCTCTCTTCCACAATATTCACATCTGCATATTCACAGGACAAACTGTTCCCTGAATGTAGAGTTCCCAGGACAGGTTTTCCCCTCCGCTCGGTCTGTGCTGCGGATTCTCGGGGGTGAGTTGTATTTTCTCAGCTCAGTCAGTGTTAAACAGTCTGGGGCCGGCGCTCCGAATATTGTCTGTTAACCAGAGTCCGCTACAAGAGCCAATCACAGTTGTGACTTTTTTTATTCGTTCATCGGATTTGGGTGTGAGTCCAGAACCAGGGGTCATAATCTAAGGATACGGGGTAAACCTTTCAGGTTGTCCTTTCTCTCTCTGCCGACACCCACCCCCGGTCTCCTCTCTCCCTCTTACTCTCCTCTCTCTCTCTCCCTCTCTCTGACAGTTGCAGAGAGCGAGAACTCTCAGCTTTATGGTTAGTCTTTTTTTAAAAAATCGCAGCCGTCAGTTTCACAGCTGACAGGTGCTTTGAGCAGAGACAGCACTTCCGAAACTCGGACAAGCTCGGGTTTTTCTGGAGGGCTTTGAAATGAAATCAGAACTGCCGGAAAGCTCCGAACTTGTCCGAGGTTCTGAAACGTTGTCTCTGCTCTCAGGACCTGTCAGCTGTGAAACTGACGGCTGCGATTTGATTGAAAGTCAGACTGGTCTGGAAGAAGAAGCCAATGGGAAATTTCTCATCCCTGAAATTATCAGTCACGGACTGAACTGTTTTAACGTGGACACTGGTGTCCATGTACAGACATGTTGCCAACCCCTGTTCTTCACACAGACTTACCAATCACACACTGATCAACGCCAACAAATAATTTGACTTTTTTATTGAAGACTGACAATACTATATACAATTTACAGGAGAGTATTACAGGCACATCTTACCGGGGATCATCCCATCTCCCACTCTGTGTCACATGCTGTATGACATCAATTCCTGAAGTGATGATGCACACACGAGTTACCAATTCCTTGAAACAAAGAGTAGGCATAAATGGGCCATTTTCTCATTGTCAGGATGTGACTGGTGGAGTGCCACAAGGATCAGTGCTTGGGGTTCAATTATTTACTATCTATATTAATGACATGGAGGAGGGGGCAGAGTGTAATATATCCAAATTTGCTGATGATACAAAAATAGGTAGGGCATGTTGTCATGAAGACATAAGGAATCTCCAAGGGGATATAGATAGGTTGAGTGAGTGGGCAAAAACTTGGCAGATGGAGTTTAATGTAGGAAAGTGTGAGGTCATACACTTTGGTAGGAAGAATCAAAATGCAGACTATTATATAAATAGACAGAGACTCCAAAAAAGAGGGATCTGGGTGTTCTTGTGATTGAAACACAAAAAGTTAGCATGCAGGTGCAGCAAGTAATTAAGAGGGCAAATGGAATTTTGGCCTTTATTGCTAGGGGGCTGGAGTTTAAAAATAGGGAAGTCTTGTTAAAGCTGTACAGGGTGTTGGTGAGGCCACACCTGGAGTGCTGTGTACAGTTTTGGTCCCCGTATTTAAGAAAGGATATATTGGCATTGGATACAGTCAAAAGAGATTCACTCGGCTGATTCCTGGGAGAAAGGGGTTGACTTATCAAGAATGGCTAACAAGTTAGGCCTTTATACATTAAAGTTTAGAAGAATAAGGGTGATCTTATTGAAATGTATAAGATTCTGAGGGGGCTTGACAGGGTAGATGTTTCCACTAGTGGGGGAATCTCAAACTAGGTGACATAGTTACAGAATAAGGGGACAGTCATTAAAAACTGAGATGCAAAGGAATTTCTTCTCTCAGAGGGTAGTGAATGTCTGGAATTCTCTACCCAGAGAGTTGTGGAGGCTAAATCACTGAAAGCATTTAAAGAGGAGGTAGATAGATTTTTGAAATATTGGGGAGTTGAGGGCTATGAGGAGCTGGCACGAAAGAGGAGTTGAGGTCTGGGGCAAATCATCCCTGATCTTATTAAATGGTGGGGCAGGCTTTGGGGACTGAATGGCCTACTCCTGCTCCTATTTCTTATGTTCTTATAAGGGGGCTACAAAGAGATGTAGATCGGTTAAGTGAGTGGGCAACAACCTGGCAAATGGAGTAAAATGTGGGAAAGTGTGAAATTGTCCACTTTGGCGGGAAGAATAAAAAAGAAGCATATTATCTAAATGGTGAGAGATTGCAGAGCCCTGAGATGCAGAGGGATCTGGGTGTCCTCGTGTATGAATCGCACAAGGTTAGTATGCAGGTACAGCACGTAATTAGGAAAGCGAATAGAATGCTCGTGTTTATCGCGAGGGGAATTGAATACAAAAGTAGGGAGGTTATGCTTCAGCTATACAGGGCATTGGTAAGACCACATCTGGAGTACTGTCTACAGAACTGGTCTCCTTATTTAAGGAAGGATGTGAATGCATTGGAGGCAGTTCAGAGAAGGTTTACTGGACAAATACCTGGAATGGTGGGCTGTCTTACAAGGAAAAATTGGACAGGCTTGGCTTGTATCCACCAGATTTTAGAAGAGTAAGAGGCAACTTGATTGAAACACATAAGATCCTGAGGGTCTTGACAGGGTGGATGTAGAAAGGATGTTTCCTCTTGTGGGAGAATCTAAAATTAGGGGTCACTGTTTAAAAATATGGGGTCGCCCATTTAAGACAGAGATGAGGAGAATTTTTTTCTCTTAGATGGTTGTGAGTCTTTGCAGTTCTCTTCCTCAAAACGCAGTGGAAGCAGAGTCTTTGAATATTTTTAAGGCAGATGTAGATAGATTCTTGATAAGCAAGGGGGTGGTCAGGGGTAGCTGGAAATGTGGGTCATCAGTTCAGCTATGAAATTATTGAATGGCAGAGCAGGCTGGAAGGGCCGAGTGGCCTACTCCTGCTCCTAATTCATATGTTCGTATGCTTGTATGTTTGTATAAAGCCCAAGATGCCATATATTTTACTACTACTCTCTCAATATGCCCTGCTACCTGCAAAGATCGATGCACATGCATCCCCAGGTCCCTCTGTCCCTGAACACTCTTTAGAACTGTGCCATTAAGGATACATTGCCTCTCCCTATTCCTTCTGTCAAAATGCATCACCTCACACTTAACAGTATTAAATTCCATCCGTCACCTCTCTGCTCATTCTGCTAGCCTATCTATGTCCTATTGCAGGCGGTTCATATCATCCTCACTGTTTGCCTCACCTCCAAGTTTGGTATTGTCAGCAAATTTTGAGATTCTGTTCCGTATTCCAAGATCCACATATTTTATACATAGCAAGAAAAGCAGTGATCCCAGCACTGACCCTTGGGGAACACCACTGTCGACCATCCCCTAGTCTGAAAAGAAACCATTTACTACAACTTGCTTGTTTCTGCCCTTAATCCAATTTTTTAACCAATTGGACACTGACCCTCCTATTCCATGAGCCTCAATTTTGTTAACCAGCCTTTTATGTGATACCTTATCAAATGCTTTCGTAAAATCCATAGAAACAACATCCACTGCATTTCCTTCATCAAACTTCTCTGCTCCTTCATCAAAAAATTCAATTAGATTAGTGAAGCATGATCTGCCTTTTACAAATCCATGCTGGATATCCTTAATTAACTCAAACCTCTCTAAATGTCCATTGATATTTTCCCTGATTATCATTTCTGAAACCTTACCCAGCATTGATGTTAAATTAACTGGCTTGGAGTTGCTTGGACTGTCCGTACACCCTTTCTTGAATAAGGGTGTCATTTGCCACTCTCCAATCCCCTTATCCAGGGAAGATTGGAAGATTATGGCAAGCCCTTCCTGGAGGAGTCTAGACATGCAAGGACTCAACTACCAGCAAGCGTAGAAAGCAAGACCCAGGCTCAGGGCCTTCAGTTTCCCCTGGAGGGGAGTCGGAGAGGCAGCGGACCCTGTGAGGAACCACAGTTCAGGAAAGATGAGAAGGTCATTATGAGGGGACAGAGGAGATTAAGTTCAAGGTTTCCCAGCTTATAAGCAAGTGCAGAGACAAGGAATGGTGCTGGGGCAAATAATAGGAAGCTGTGATCGGTTGGAAGGCAGGAGTGATTAAATGACAGAAGAGATGATGGTGCAAGGCAAAAGTCAGGGAAACAACAAGTAACATTTGGCCGGCACAGATACCAGGAGTGGAGTTTGAACACACACAGACATATATTCATTGGATTTTAAGTCCAACACCTTAACCACTCAGCCCTCCTGGTTCATTAACCCGTTGCTGAAAATGAAATTTAATGTGATCCTGGTGACATCTGGCCTTTTACAATATACAATTATGACTCCTCTCCCATGCTAAATTGGACCCTTCATTACTTATGAACCTCAATTGGATCACCCCTCAGTCTAGGTTTCTCGAAGGTGTAGGGTTCCAACTCTTTTAGTCTAACTTGATAACGAAGATGTCTTACACTGGGAATTAGTTTAATGTCTCTCCTCTGTACCCTGTCAAAAGCCTCAATAGCACCCATCATGTGAGGAGACCAAGACTGGATACAATATTCCAAGTGAGGCCTGACCAAGGTTTCATAAAAGGACAAATTCGGGACATCTCAGATACTGAAGGAGTCCGTGTCCAGAAGCAGCAAGACCTGGACAACATTCAGGCTTGGCCTGATAAGTGGCAAGTAACATTCACACCACATAAGTACCAGTCAATGACCATCTCCAACAAGAGAGAATGTAACCATCTCCCTTTGACGTTCAACAGCATTACCATCGCTGAATCCCCCCCCACCATCAACATCCTGGGGGTAACCATAGACACAAGCTTAACTGGACCATTCATATAAATACTGTGGCACCAAAGGTAAAACAGAAAGTGAGAATTCTGCAATGAATAATTCAGCTCTCGGTACGAGGTGAAATGCTCATTAGGAGAGCTGGAAAAATGGACTGGTCAGGTGTGCAGAAAAGTGGCAAATGGAATTCAACTTGGAGAAGTGTGAGGTGATGCCTTTGGTGAGGTCAAACACGGCAAAGGAATACACAATTAATGGGTGAATACTGAGAGGTCTAGAGGAAGTGAGGGACCTTGAAGTGAATGTCCACAGATCCCTGAAAGTAGCAGGACAGGTTGATAAGTTGGTTGAGAAGGCTTATGGAATCCTTTCCTTTATTAGCCGAGGCATAGAATATCAGAGCAGGGAGGTTATGCTGGAACTGTATCAATCATTAGTTAGGCCACAACTTGAGTTCTGTGTGCAGTTCTGGTCACCTCATTCCAGAAAGGATGCAATTGCACCAGAGAGGTTACAGAGGAGATTTACGAGGATGTTGCCAACTCTGGAAAAATGCAACGATGAGGAAAGATTGGATCGGCTGGGGTTGAATTGAGGAGGCTGAGGGGAGATTTGATTGAAATGCATAAAATTGTGAGGGGTCTGGATAGAGTGGATGGGAAGGGTCTATTTACCTTAGCAGGGAGGTGAATGACTAAGGGGCATAGATTTAAAGTGATTCGTTGAACGATTAGAGGGGAGATGAGGAAACTTTTTTCACCCAGAGGGTGCGAGGGGTCTGATACTCACTGCCTATAAGGGTAGTTGAGGCAGAAACCCTCAACTCATTTAAGAGGAGTCTGGATGTGCACCTCAAGTACCTGAACCTGCAGGGCTACGGTCCAAATGCTGGACAATGGGATTCCGCTGGGTTGCCCGATTATTGGCCTTCCTGTGCTCTAAACTTTCTATGTTCAATGATTCTATGCAGAGACAATGGGCCGAATAGCCTCCTTCTGCACTGTAATAATTTTGTGATTTTTGACTCTCCAAAACTTGTCCACCATCTACAAGGCACAAGCCAGGATGAGTGCAGCTCCAACAATACTCTAGAAACTTGACACTGTTCAGGACAAGCAGCTGCCTTGATTGTCACCCCATTCACCACCTTAAACATTCACTCCCTTCACCACTGACGCACAGTGGCAGTAGTGTGTACCATCTACCAGATGCACTGCTGCAACTCACCAAGGCTCCTTCAAAAACACCTTCCAAACCGAAGAACTCAACCACCTTGAAGGACAAGGGCTGCAGATTCATGGAAACACCACCATCTGCAAGTTCCCCTTCAAGTCACACACCATCTGATCTGCAACAATATCGCTGTTCATTCACTGATGTTGGGTCAAAATCCTGGATCTCCCTTCCTAACAGCACTGTGGGTGCACCTACACAACATGGAGTGCAGCAATTCAAGAAGGCAGCTCACCGCCATCTTGTCAAGGACAATTAGGGATGGGTAACAAATTCTGGCCTTGCCAGTGTCGCTCACATCCCATGAAAAAATATGCCCCATCTTATATGCAATTATCCTCTGAATGCAGCCCAACCCCCTATTTGCTCCAGCTATCACTTCACAGCATTGCTGCTGTACCTTTCGAGATCTGTGCACGAGAACATCCAGATCTCTGCTCAAAATTATTTTCCTTCTCCACCTGCTTTAATGTTTTTCCCTGAAGGGTGTATGAATGTTGAGCATTCGCCCTGTCCACATGAATAACACTGCACTTACCCAAATTAAACATCATTTACCAGTCATGAACCCAATCTCCCAACACATTAAGATCAGCCTGAAACAGTCGAGCATCGTCTACAGTCTGAACAGTCGCACAGATCTTCAAATCATCTGTAAATTTACAGATGGTGCCCCCTACACCTCCATCCAGATCATTAATAAAAATAATAAAGAGCAACAGACCCAACACCGATCCCTGTGGGACACCACTGGTAACTGGTCTCCAAACAGATCCAGATCCATCTGTAACTACTTTCTGCCTACATCGTGCCAGTCAGTTCCCAATCCAGATCTATATATTACCACTGATACCAGGGACTTTAATCTTATAGAGAAGCCTCTTGTGTGGAACCTTATCAAAATCTTTTGGCTGAGATCCGCTAATTGAGCACAGGCCGGGGATGAGGCCTAGGCCTGTCCTGCTCTGTGTGTGGGTCTCAGGAAGGCACAAGGTGAGATCAGCTCACTGAGCACAGGCCCTTCCTGCTCTCCAGTGCTCAGTACCTCACCAAATGAGAATAACTAACACACCACAGGCCAGGGAGCCTCGGCCCATCCTCCCCTGATTGTGGTTCAGTGCCAACCAGGTCAGATCAGCTAATTCAGCACAGACTGGAGATGGAAGCTGGATCTTTCCTGCTCTGGGGGCTCCGTACCATACCAGGTGTGATGAAGTAAAATACCACAGGCCGGGGATGGAGCCTGGGATTTTCCTGTTCTGTGTGGGGCTCTGTACAACACCGTGTGAGATGAACTATCATCCCTCAGGCTGAGGAAGGAGCCTGGGCCCATTCTGTTCTGTGTGGATCCTACAACATTGGGTGGGTTCAGTGAACTCAACACAGGCCATGAATACAACCAGGCCCTTTCCTGCTCCATGTGGCTCAGTATCACACCAGGTGACATCAGCTAACACAGCCCAGGTGGGGCTGGGGCTGGAGCCTGGGCCTGTCCTGCTCTGTGGGCTCAGTAACACAGCCCGTAAGATGAACTTTTTTCAAAAGACTTCAGTGTATTTAACTCTGTGTCCAACACTGTGAGGCAGCTTTCTGTGTTTATAAAGAGTGTAATTTATTGACTGGTCTCTTGGATCTTGGAGCAAACAGGGTGACATACAGAGGTCTGTGTGCAGAGGGTTTGGGGGTGATCTCTGATTCCTAACCCTTTCTGGATTGTGAGGAATAAAGAATGAATGAGAGAGAGAGAATGTGGGAGAAGGGATGATAGAAGAATTTGTCCGTGAACCTGATTAAAAGTGGCTCAAACGCAAAATAATATGAAGATATCAAGAGCAGAACATTAACATAATCTGAGTTCCGCGATCTGGTCGGGTCCCATTCCCCTGAAGTGAGGAATGAACGGGTGGGGAAATTCCGCCTGGAGTTATATTTGTCTCCAATGAAGATGAGCTCACAGTGAGGATGGAATAGCTCAGTTGGGAGAACACTAGATTGAAGAACCAGGATACAATCCCTGGTTTCATCAGTTTTAATTTGGTGTCTCCTTCATTTTAAGTAGAGAGAATCAGAGGGGAGATTTTCCACTCTTGACTCCATGGGCTGAATTTTAAACTAACGGTGCGGCTCTCGGCAGAGGCACCGGAAGCGGGTGTCGTCACCACACGAGTGAAATGTGGCCGACCGACTCCGATCACGGAGCAGCCGACAAATTAATGAAGGGGAGGCGTGGGGCCCATGTAAACAAGGACCAGAGGCAGGGAACGAGGTGCCGATGGCACCGACATCTGACACAACGGCAGGTGCTGGCACCATATTTAAAGGGCTGCCAGCCCTGCATTCACTGCTGCCTGGTTTAAAGGAGTGTCTTCCTGAGAGCCCTCTGCTGTCCCAGGACCAGTTCTGCTGCCTCTGATGCCCCAGGACCCATTCTGCTGCCTCTGTTGCCTGATGGGTAAGGAGCTGAATGCGAGCCTGCAGTGACCATGGTGCCACGGTTTAGCGATGCCACCCTGCAGGTTCTCCTCCAGGTGACAAGAGAAAGGTGCAAGATCCTCTTCCCCAGGGATGGGAGGTGGAGACCTGTCCACCTGACCAAGCAAAGCTGGCTGGAGATAGTAGGTGAGGTCAGCAGCCATGGGTTCACCCCCAGGAAATGGATCCAGTGCAGGAAGTGGGTCAATGACCTGATCCAGGTTGCTCAGGCGACAAATCAAAGCACTTTGGACCCTTTGGACATTGCATGTGGCAGAGTGAGAGGGAATGTTTAGTGGAAAGGGAGTGACCACCCAGTCATGTGTATTGGGGAAGGGCAGCAGGAGAGGCACACGTCAGTCATTATATAACCTCACACAGTCCCTCGAGAGGGGCCGCATGCAGGAGGCATATGTGTGTCCACATCATGGACTGCTGGACTATCACCATCAGAGATGTTGGGCTTGTCCCCGCTGGGAGACTAACTTTGTTCATCATTGTGTCTGCAGGAGAAGACATCCCACAATTGGAAAGAGCGTGTCAAGACTGGCGGTGGAGTGCCTTATCTCCGTGTCCTCATCCCGATGGAGGAGGAGGCCATGGAACAGGCCGGGCTGCAAAGCAGCTGCTCCATATCTGATGGAGAGACAGGGGCATTTACCCAAGAGAGTGAGTGCACATCTCCTGGGGCACAAGGGAGCATCCGCTGCAAAGGAGCCACACTGCTCATCTGTTCACCACTGCATCAATGGAGCTGCACAGTAGGGGTGGTTGGAATGTCACGATGGGCAGACCGTAACCCTTCAATGTCCCTGTTTTCTCATGAAGGCCCGGATGAACGACAAAAGCAAAGAGCTGGAGATACTGGGAGACAGCCGGACACGTCTGAGGAGGAGGAGGGAGCCTCAGATGGTGCACCATCACATCATTCCCCTGCACCCTCCACCAGAACAGAAACGCTCACGCAAACTGATGAGCACATCACAGACAGGCCCGGGCAGCTGACGGAGGCTGTGACAGCCGAGGCCACTGACAGTTGGTGGTCTGTGGGAGGCCAGGCCCATGCTGAGCCCCAGGCTGATGACATGCCTCTGGTGTCACCAGCAACACGGGAAATACCGCAGCTGCAGCGAGAGGTCAGGTAACATCTGGCAGAGTTGCCAGAGGCTATGTGTACCCGAACAAGGATGGTGGAGGAGTCCATCCAGACTTTGGGTGCTGCATTGTCTCTGATGGGGGTGTGTCTGGCTTCCTCCATTGTGAGATTGGTGACTCTCATGGAGAGCCTGATCCAGCCAATCAATCAGTGGCTGCCGGAGATGTGTGCAGACCTGCACTCCATCGCTTTGTCCATGAGCTCCATCCAGCGGTGACAAGGTGAGAGGGGCCACGAGGTCCACGTCCCTCTCAGGTCAGCAGCGAGTTACAAGTGTGTCTTATAAGGGGGAGGAGCAGCTGGCTGCTACATCTGGGGTCTCCTCTCAGGGTGCTCCTGGTGTGGACAGTAGCTCCAAAGCCCCTCTGCCAGTGACACAAGTGATGCCAGTGCCTGCCTCCATCACCCTCGATGACAGAGGGGGGTCCCTGTACCTGTGCAGGAGGCCCTCAGTGTGCCGGGGCCCTCCAGGCCTCAGGCAGCAAGAGGACGGCCACCAATGTCATCCCAAGCCATGGGGCAGCAAGGTCAGCAGCCTGTCTCCACCTCAGCTGACAGAGCAGGGGGAGCACCACGTAGGAGCACCCGGAAAAGATTTAAGAAGAGCACCTAGATTCACTTAGGGTTCACGGTGAATGTACATTCCAGATGGATAGGGTTGCATTTGTTGTCACACGGAAGAAAGAAATGATGTTCTCTCACTATGTCTCCTTCCTATTGTTGATGCCCTTTGGGACTTCATTTAAACCCTTCCTCCCAAGGGGCTGGAAGTGAGGGACCAAGCCCTGAGTTCACAAAGCTTTGGCCTTGTCACTGTGCGATGTGTACCTGGACGCTGCAGAACAGAAGGAAGGAGGTGACAACAGGGCTGTTTAAAGCTAAGACTTTATTGCCTTGGTTCCAGAAGGTGGTAAGGCTCAAAGGAAACTTGAATGTATAAGGGTGTCTCATGTCTCCCTTGTGTGTATCTCATGGCCCCTACCCTGCTGTGCCTGAGGTTCTTCATCTGGCACTGCTTGGGCAGCATCCTCCTCCACATCCTCATCATCAGAGGAGACATCACACTCCACGATATCCTCACTAGTCAACACCTCACCCCTCTGTAATGCCAGATTGTGCTGTGCACAGCAAACCACCACGATATGCGAGACCCTCGCCGGGACATACTGAAGGGCTCCACTGGATCGATCTAGGTACCTGAATCTCATCTTCAGGAGACCAATGGCCTCCTTGATGGTCGCTCGGGTTGACCCGCAGCAGGTGTTGCACCTCTCCTCTGCATCCGTGCGTGGGTTCCTCACAGACGTCAGTAGTCATGTCCTCAGTGGGTAGCCCTTGTCTCCAAGGATCCATCTCTGAAAGCGGATGGGGCCGCGGAAAGGTTCTGGCACCTGGGAGTGCCTTGGTATGCAGGCGTTGTGGCTGCTTCCCGGGATTTGTGCACACACCTATGGGATCCATTTGCAGTGGTCGCAGACCAATTGCACACTGAGCAAGTGGAAGCCCTTCCTGTTGAAGGCTGCTGGCTGGTCTGCAGGAGCCATGATGGTCACATGGGTGCAGTCAATGACACCCTACACCTGGTGGAATTCAGCGATGTCCCCGAATCCTATCGCTCTCTCAGCTTGACTGTTTGGATCAATGTGCACATAGTCACCGGCCCTCCTGAACAGGACATTGGTGACCTCCTTGATGCACTGATTCACTACAGACTGTGAGATTCCACACATATCTCCAGTGGATCCCCGCAATGATCTGGTGGTGAAGAAGTTCAGTGGCACGGTGACCTTCAGTGACACTGGCATCAGGTGCCCACCAAGTCGCATGGGGCACAGCTGCATCATGGCAGAGAGATCAGTGACGACCCCCGTGGAGAGGTGCAGTCTGCGGAGACACTTTCACTCGGACATCTGCAGGTAGTTGAACCTCGGCTGACGTGTTCCTCTGCCTCCTTCTCCAGCCTCCTGTTCGAGGCTGGCCTTCCTGTGGGCCCCCAAGCTGCTGTGGTGCCCCTGCTGGTGCCTGTGCCTCCCTCCCTTCCTCTCTACTCCTCCTCCTCCTCCTCAATGGGAGCCTCGAATCCAATGAGAGCCTCGAATGAGGCCCATGACAGGTTGCCCCTCCCTGAGTGCAAGGCCTTCACAGTTAACAACACCCAGCCACATTTACCTCACTTGTCACCCTCAATGAAGTGACACTGCCCCAATGGCACCCTGGTGTTGTTCCCTCTGCAGAGCTGGCACATTGGCCCCCACTCCTGACAGTGTTTCCCGATGCCCTTTCTGCCAAGTTTTGCTGCCTCACCCGATAGCTTCCCAGTGAAGACAACACTCAGCTCCCACCTCCCAGTCAGCTCCTTTAACCAGGCGAGGCTCTGAAGCCCCGTGGTTCCCGTGTGCTATTAGTTCAATTGGATCCAGTGAATAAAATTGCTGACAATTGGACTCATAAATACTTGATATTTTGATACTTCACATTTTTATTCATTCATTCATGCGATGTGGGCATCGCTGGCTAGGCCAGCATTTATTGCCCATCCCTAATTGCCCATGAGAAGGTGGTGGTGAACTGCCTTCTTGAACCACTGCAGTCCATGTGGGGTAGGTACACCCACAGTGCTGTGAGAAAGGGAGTTCCAGGATTTTGACCCAGCGACAGTGAAGGAACGGCGATATAGTTCCAAGTCAGGATGGTGTGTGGCTTGGAGGGGAACTTGCAGGTGGTGGTATCCCCTGCATTTGCTGCCCTTGCCCTTCTCGGTGGTAAAGGTCGCTGGGTTTGGAAGGTGCTGTCGAAGGAGTCTTGGTGCATTGCTGCAGTGCATCTTGCAGACGGTACACACTGCTGCCACTGTGTTCCGATGGTGGAGGGAGTGAATGTTTGTAGATGGGGTGCCAATCAAGTGGGCTGCTTTGTCCTGGACGGTGTTGAGATTCTTGAGTTGGAATTGCACCCATCCGGGCAAGTGGAGAGTATTCCATCACACTCTTGACTTGTGAATTGCAGATGGTGGACAGGCTTTGGGGAGTCAGGAGTCATGGATGAGTGGGAGGAATATATCACACTTTGGGTCTTTTGTGAGAGGATTTATTGATAAACATGGGATTTGAGAGGAAGCTGCTTCATGGTTTACAGAACCAATTCAGCCCCTGGGGTGGAGCCAACAGCTGCACTGTAATTACTCACCTCAGGATTCCAAGCCTCTGACCAGCTCTTCTAGTCACGTTATTTGTATGGCTACCCATGGTAACCTCCATGATGTTGATGGTGGGGGATTCAGTAATTGTAATGCTATTGAATGTCAAGGGTAGATAGTTAGATTCTCTCTTGTTGGAGATGGTCATTGCCTGGCACTTGTGTGGTGCGAATGTTACTTGCCACTTCTCATCCCAAGCCTGTGAGACTGAAATAGCTCAGTTGGGAGTGTGTTGGACTGAAGATCCCTGGTTCAATCTGGGGTTTTGGCAGTTCTCCTTTATTCTGCATCGCCCTTTGGTTTTGACTCTTGAGCTGCACAATTTACACTGAAATTATTTACCCAACTCTGAAGGTTGGATTGGAATAGAGAGATATCAATGATGGGAAATATTTACATTCTCAGCTTTAGCTTATTCTCTATCTCTTTGTGTCCTTTTCCCCAGTTTTTGAATCTTTCAGGGCCGGGTGAACATTTGATTTGCTGCATATGTCCCAAACTGAAGCCTTTTCCACATCTCTGGGCAGTCAGACTTGCTCTGTCTGTTTTTGCTGCTCGTGACCATGAACGAGAACAGGCCACGAGTTCAACGTTTTTCAGAAAACGGAAGATAATTGGAAAGAATTCTGTGTTACTCCAGACCAGTGACAAAGATACAATGGATGTTATTCAAAATAAATTCCCTTTGACATTTGATGTAAACTTGTTTGCATCTAAAAGTTGGATTTTAAGTGTTGCAAAAATGTGTCAAATTAATGACTGACCATGTGACAGCGCACATGGGGATCAAATCCACAGCCTTGTTGTTATCAACACTGCGTCCTAACCAACTGAACTAAGCGGCCGATAGACAGAGCCAGGTATGGGTTTGAGCCGCACGCTGTGCGGTTTGTGTTTTATTTCTCACACTGGGTGACAGAGCGATTGCACAAACAATGGACACATCACATCCCTGAAACATTGTTCTGATATAAAACAGTGTGAAATAAGAACTGAGCATGGAAATGGAACGGAACCAGAAATCAGGACTTTAATCTATTAAAGTTGATCTTGAAATTCTACCATGCACGAATATTCCAAGAGAACGAACTCTCTTCTGATATAAAATCCAGGAACTTGAGCTGCTGTAAAACATAACTGAGCCTGACGTGTTTTGAACACGCAACCTTCTGATCTGGAGTTAGACGCACTACCGTTGTGCCACAAGCTCACAGGTAAAGCAAAGTCTTCCATTCCTGGCAGATTTACTTCTTGTTTAGATTCAGTGATTGAAATTAATTCAATCCTCATCTGACCTCCGCTCTGCAAAGGCCTGCCACCCGACCTGAACCCGACGGGACCCGACGACCTGTGTCGGGTCCGGGTCGTGTTGGGTCGCTCTTCCGGGTCTGGCTTTCGGGCTCGGGTCAGGTCGGGCCAGGTTCGGGTTGGGCTGGGTCCAGGTCGGGCTGAGTCCGTGTCGGACACACACAGTAAGTGTTACATTTAACTCTGCTGGGAAGTTGAGTTTAATAAGTGTCAAAAGTTGAAAAGCCAACCTAAGCTGGGAGTCCGGGTCATCAAGGAGGGAAACTCTGAGTCTGCTCAGTGAGAAAGTGAGCATCTCTATGACGTCATTGCGCTCATGCTGCAGCTTCCTGTAGATTCGGAATCGGGAGGTAGATAAAGTGAACATTCCAGTGGTCGGGTAAGGCTCGGGTTAGTTTGGGCGTGGGAATAAATGGAGATACTCGGGCCGGGTCGGGCTCGGGTCCAATGTGGTTCTGTCAGGTTCGGGTCGGCTTTTTTTTCCTGACCTGAGCAGGCCTTTACCGCTCTGTCAGTTCAGTGCCTTATTTAAACTATTACTTGGAGTTCTGTTTTACAGGGTCTCGGCTGTTTAAGTATTTCCCAGACCCACTACTCTGATTAATCAGACATTTTGCTGCTAACTGCTGCTGCTACAATTGAAATGTAAAAAAGAATTTCCAGTGACCTGCAACCAATGGACAAATACATTTCAGAAAGATAAAGCTCATTCACCAATCCACAAATGTGTCTTTCTGCTTATATTTATAAACAACTCCTTCTCTCCACTATGAGAACTATACAATCACTACAGTTATTTGAAAGTTAGTATAAGATGTTCCAGTTCATCAATTTTAAAACTGCAGCAGGTATTTTCCAGAAAACTTCTCTGTTGGAACCTCAGTCCCATTTAGATTGAAAGTGGACAATTAATGTATTCACTTGTTCATTGTGGACAGGTGTCTGACTTCAAATAAATCTCATTAACTTTCAATGAGGTGGCAGTATTTCTGTGCTCCCATTTTACGCAGTCTGTCCTGTTCATGCACCATGTTTTTATTCTCTTCTCCCATTCTCCACAGGATACAGATTACAAGCATCATCAATCGAGCTGTTGAAAAGCATTGGAAGAATCTGGTCACACAGGTATTGAAACATTCATTTTCTGCCATTTTCCAAGTTGGTTGCTTTAAACACAGTACGATGTGTAATCATCTTGAAAAGAGATTCTCTTCAATATCCAATACAAACTGAATTACAAACCTGACAGACAAACACAGGAGAACAAGCGACTAGTGAACACAAACCTCATGGTGCTCATTTTCAGATTTATTGCAGTCATCCGACAAAACAAGTGAAAGAATATTCCAGTGAAATGATTTGGAAAGTAGGGGTGACTTTTGTTGGTGCCTTTCTTTGCTCTGTTGGTGAAACTTTCTTGCACCTGACTCGTGTTCATGTCTCTGTTTCCTCTATTGAATGAGGAAGGAGGTATTTGATCAGAAATCAACTGGATTGTGTACCTTTGAGAGGGGATTTCTGCACCGTCAGGGCTGGAAACAGGAGTGAGTGAAAGACAATGTGTGGAGTTTGATTTTGTACAGAGGGAGAGCAAATCTAACAGGACTGTGAGATATTGGCCTGGATTTTACAGCCCAATAGTGGTGAACTCTGAGACTTTCACTGCTATTGAGGGTCTGAACAGCACTGCAACTGCTGGTACATGCACACACTAACACCAGCATCTGGAAGTTGTGGTGGTGAGAAATGTGCTTAGAAGGAGCCTCTGATCATAATCGCACCAGCCCACTCTTTAAAGTGACAGGGACCTGTAGTTCAGCAATTTGGGCTCATTGCCCACAATGTACCCTGATTTTTACCTGGGTTGGATTAAAGCCGGTAACAACAGGCTCAGGGCTGCTCGGGAAGGACTTTTCCGTTGACACAACAGCTCCACTATTCCAGGAAGACACCGGCAGGAGCAGTTGTCAACTTTCAGAGGGAGTTCAGACATTTTAAATGTTGTATTTTATTTCTTAATTGTATGTAACTTTTTAGCATAGCCTGATCAGAGTTCTTAAATTTACATCTGACTTTTTATTAACAAGATTGAAGTGCTTTTAAAAGATCTCTAAATGTATATGACTTTTTATCAAGATTTACTTGGCTTCTTTGAAAAGACTCTTGAGCAAGATTGAAGTGACTTTTAAAAACTACATCTTATCCTTTAAAATCCTGCTTCCATGTGGATGACATTGGAAGATGACTTCAGAATAGCTTAGACTATCTTTCTAACAGGTACTGCAACAGCTTAAGACCTACCTTTCTGCAAAAGCTGGTGAATTACCTTCCGGGAGCGGAGAGGAGCGGAGCGGAGCAGACCTATATGGACCGATATGAGGAGAATGTTGAGAGCGGAGCCTATAAATCCAATCCGAGGATCGAGGCCCAGTCTCTTCCCTTCCAGGAGTGGAGTGGAGCTCTTCCAGTGTGCTGGAGTTTTGAAAAAAAAGAAGCCAACTGTGATGTCAGAGGAGAGCTGCAAGGTGATTGGTTGGTGAGTCACTGCTGTTAGTGTATTTAAATATCTTAAAGAAAAGGGCAAAGTTTTTTACTTGAAAAAAAAACCTCTGCTGATAAGATGAGTACGACTAAAGTGTTTTTTTTATTCAGTGTAGCTTATGAAGGACTTTAGATTGTAGTGGGTAGAACAAGGCCCCGAGTGTCATTAGTATTTTTTAATTAAGGGAGTAACTAATTAATCTAAGGGTAAGTCATGGCAGGAGAGCTCAGCCCCGTGATATGCTCCTCCTGCGCTATGTGGGGATTCAGGAACCCTCCCAGTCTCCATGACGACCATGTGTGCAGGAAGTGTATCCAGCTGCAGCTACTGGCTACTCGCATTATGGAGCTGGAACTGCGGGTGGTTTCACTGTGGAGCATCCACGAAGCTGAGGGTGTCATGGATAGCATGTTTAGTGAGGTGGTCGCACCGCAGGTAATGGATGCACAGGCAGAAAAGGGATGGGTGACCACCAGATGGAGTCGTAGGAGCAGGCAGGTAGTGCAGGAGTCCCCTGTGGCCATCCCCCTCTCAAACAGATACACCGCTTTGGTTCCTGTTGGGGGGAAGACCTCCCAGGGGAAAAGAGCAACAGCGCGGTTCGTGGCACCACGGAGGGTTATGCTGCACAGCAGGGGATGAAAAGGGGAGGAAGAGCTATTGTGATAGGGGATTCTATCATAAGGGTTGCAGATAGGCGTTTCTGTGGCCGCAAACGAGACTCCAGGATGGTATGTTGCCTCCCTAATACTAGGGTCAAGGATGTTTCGGAGCAGCTGCCGGAAATTCTGAAAGGGGAGGGTGTGCAGCCAGAGATCGTGGTCCATATTGGTACGAACGACATAGGCAGGAAGAGAGATGAGGTTCTGCAAAGTGAATATGGGGAGTTAGGCAGAAGGTTAAAGAGCAGGACCTCTAGGGTTGTAATCTCAGGTTTACTCCCTGTGACACGTGCTAGTGCGGGTAGGAAGAGGAGGATTAGGCAAATGAATGCATTGCTGAAGACTGGCGAAGGCGGGAGGGCTTCAGGTACTTAGATCATTGGGATCTCTTCTGGTGCAGAGGTGACCTGTACAAGAGGGACGGGTTGCATCTGAACTGGAAGGGGACCAATATCCTAGCAGGGAGATTTTATAGTAATACACTGGAGGGTTTAAACTAGTCTTGCAGCGGGGGTGGGACCCAAAGTAGTAGTCTCTCCGATGAGATAGTTGAGGCAAATGGAGAGGTTAAAGCAAGCAAGTCCAGTAGGCAGGCCAGGCAGGGGCAGGACAGGGGGCGTGGAAGGTCTGGTGGGCTAAACTGCATTTACTTTAATGCAAGTATCCTTACAGGTAAGGCAGATGAACTCAGAGCATGGATCGGTACATGGGATTGTGGTATTGTAGCTATTACGGAAACGTGGTTGAGGGATGGGCAGGACTGGCAGCTCAATGTTCCGCGGTACTGATCCTTCCGGCGTGACAGAGGTGGAGGTAAGAGAGGAGGGGGAGTTGCACTATTGATTAGGGAGGACATCACGGCAGTACTTAGAGAGAATATCCCGGGGTGAATGTCCAGTGAGGCCATACTGGTAGAACATAGAAATAATAAAAGGGTGATCCCTTTGATGGGATTATACTATAGGCCCCCCAATAGTCAGAGGGAAGTGGAGGAGCATATATGTAGGGAAATCACAGATAGGTATAGGAATTATAGGGTTGTAATAGTAGGTGATTTTAACTTCCCTAATATTGACTGGGACTGCCTTAGTGCTAAGGGATCAGATGGTGAAGAATTTGTTAAGTGAGTCCAGGATAATTTTCTGAAGCAGTACGTGGATGGCCTGACTGGAGAAGGGGCTACACTCGATCTCCTGTTAGGAAATGAGGATGGGCAGGTGGTTGATATGGCAGTCGGGGAGCACTTTGGGACCAGTGACCATAACTCTATTAGCTTCAAGATAGTTATGAAAAAGAATAGGACTGGTCCTCAGGTTGAAGTCCTAAATTGGGGGAAGGCTAATTTCCATGGCATCAGACAGGAACTCTCAAAAGTTGAATGGGAGAGGCTGTTTACAGGTAAAGGGACGTCTGGCAAGTGGGAGGCTTTTAAAAGTGAGATAGGAAGAGTTCAGGGCCAGCATGTTCCTGTTAGATGGAAGGGCAAGGCTGGCAAGTTTAGGGAACCTTGGTTGACGAGGGATATTGAGGGTCTGGTCAGGACAAAGAAGGAGGCATACGTCAGGTATAGGCAGCTGGGATTGAGCGTGTCCCTCGAGAAGTATAGGGGATATAGGAGTATACTTAAGAAGGAAATTAGGAGGGCGAAAAGGGGCCATGAGATTTCCCTGGCAGATAAGATAAAGGAGAATCCTAAAAGATTCTATAAGTGTATTAAGAGTAAAAGGGTAGCTCGGGAGAGTGTAGGTCCCCTTAAGGATCAGTGTGGCAATCTATGTGTGAAGCCACGCGAAATGGGCGAGGTCTTAAATGAATATTTCTCGTCTGTATTTACCGTGGAGAAGGTCATGGAAGCTAGTGAGTTCAAGGGAGGGAACAGCGATATCCTGCAGCATATCAACATTACAAAGGAGGAGGTGTTGGAGGTTTTGAAGCGCATTAAGGTGGATAAATCCCCAGGGCCTGATCAGATGTATCCTAGGATGCTATGGGAAGCAAGGGAGGAGATTGCTGGGGCGCTGGCAGAGATTTTTGTATCATCGTTAGCCACGGGTGAGGTACCGGAAGACTGGAGGATAGCTAATTTGTTAATTAATAAATTAAATAACAAATCATGTCGCCTCTTTCTCTTCTAAACTCTGGCGGAGACAAGCCTAGCTTGTCCAATCTTTCCTCGTAAGACAGCCCACCCATTCCATGTATTAGTCTCGTAAACTTTCTCTGTACTACCTCCAATGCATTTACATCCTTCCGCAAATAAGGAGACCAGTACAGTACTCAGTACTGCAGAAGAGGTCTCACCAATGTCCTGGATAGGTGAAGCATAACCTCCCTACTATTGTATTCAATTCCCATGGTGATAAATGATAACATTCGATTAGCTTTCCTAATTACGTGCTGGACCTGCATACTAACCTTTTGCAATTCATGCCCTCGGACACCCAGATCCCTCTGCATCTCAGAGCTCTGCAATCTCTCACCATTTAGATAATATGCTTTTTTATTCTTCCTGCCATAGTGGACAATTTCCGACTTTCCCACATTATACTCCATTTGCCAGGTCTTTGCCCTATCACTTAACCTATCTATATCCCTTTGTAGCCCCCTTATGTCCTCTTCACAACCTACTTTCCTACCTATCTTTGTGATCAGCAAATTTAGCAACAATACCTTCGGTCCCTTCATCTAAGTCATTTATATAAATTGTAAAAAGTTGAGGCCCCAGCACAGATCCCTGTGGCACACCACTCGTTACTTCTTGCCAACCAGAAAATGACCCATTTATGCTGACTCTCTGTTTCCTGTCAGCTAGCCAATCTTCTATCCATGTAAATATGTTACCCCCGACACCATGAGCTTTTATTTTCTGCAATAACCTTTGATATGGCACCTTATCCTTCTGGAAATCAAAATACAATACATCCACTGGTTCCCCTTTATCCACAGCACATATAACTCCCTCAAAGAACTCCAATAAATTGGTTAAACATGATTTCCCTTTCAAAAAAACATGTTGACTCTGCCTGATTACCTTAATTCTTTCTAAATGCCCTGCTATAACATCCTCTGTAATAGCTCCAAACATTTTCCCTCAGACAAATGTTAAGCTAACTGGGCTGTCGTTTCCTGCTTTCTGTCTCCCTCCCTTTTTGAATAAATGAGTTACATTCACTCTTTTCCAATCTAACGGAACCTTCTCGAATCTAGGGAATTTTGGAATATTAAAACCAGCGCATCAACTATCTCACTAGCCAATTCAGGACCTGGCGACTTGTCAACCCGCAGCTCCAACAATTTGTTTCGTACCACTTCCCTGGTGATTGTAATTTTCTTGAGTTCCTCCATCCCTTCAATTTCCTGATATACGGCTAATACTGGGATGTTATTTGTATACTCAATAGTGAAGACCGATGCAAAGTATCTGTTCAATTCATCTGCCATCTCTTAATTATCCATTATTAATTCCCCAGACACACTTTCTATTGGACCAACAGTCGCTTTGTTAACTCTTTTCTTTTTAAAATATCTATCGAAACTCTTACTAGTTGTCTTGAAATTTCTTGCGAGCTTTCTCTCATACTCTAATTTTACCTTCCTTATCAATCTTTTAGTCATTCTTTGCTGTTTTTTTAATATTCTGTCCAATCTTCTGACCTGCCTCCCACCTTTGCACAATTATAGGCTTTTTCTTTAAGTTTGATAGTATCTTTAACTGTTTTCGTGAACCATGGATGGTGAGTCCCACCTTTGGAACTTTTCTTTCTCGTTGAAATGTATCTATTCTGTGTATTCTGAAATATCCCCTTAAATGTCTGCCACTGCATCTCTATTGACTTATCCCTTAACCTAATTTGCCAGTTCACTTTAGCTAGGTCTGCTTTCATGACCTTATAATTGCCCTTATTTAAATTTAAAATACTAGTCTGGGACCCACTCTCCTCTCCCTCAAACTGAATGTAAAATTCAATCATATTATAATCGCGACTACCTCGGGGCACCTTAACTATGAGGTCATTAATTAATCCTATCTCGTTGCACAATGCCAGGTCTAGTATAGCCTGCTCTCTGGTTGGCTCCAGAATGTATTGTTCCAAGAAATTATCCCCAAAACATTCTATGTATTCCTCATCTAGGCTACCTCTGCCCATCTGAATTTTCCACTCTATATGTAGATTAAAATCCCCCATAATTATCACAGTACCTTTCTGACAAGCTGCCATTATTTCTTCCTTTATATCTCATCCGACAGTGTGGTGAATGTTAGGTGGCCTGTACACCACTCCCACAAGTGACTTCTTGCCTTTATGATTTCTCATTTGTACTCAAACTGATTCTGCATCCTGATCTCCAGAACTCAGGTCATCCCTCTCGATTACGCTAATACCATTATTAATTAACAGAGCTACCCCGCCACCTTTTCCTAGCTTCCTGTCCTTCCAAAATGCCATGTCACCTCCAATATTCTCATCGAAATCTATGTCGCCCTGCAGCCATGTCTCTGTAATGACTATCAGATCGTACTTATTTATTCTATTTGTGCTCCCAGTTCATCTGTTTTGTTTCAAATGCTCCATGCATTCAGATACAGAGCATTTAGTTTTGTCGTTTTATTATTTTTGTCACCTCTGGCCTTATCTGTCGATTTACTCTTAGATTTGTACATTCTGCCCCTTCCTGTCACAGTCTGTTTATCATTTCCCATATTTATACCTTTCTCTCTCGCCCTGTCTCTCCTCCTTGATTCACCATATCTTCCCAAATTTGATCCCTTGCCCCCACTATTCAGTTTAAAACCGTCTCTACGTCCCTCGTTATGTGGCTCGCTAGAACACCGGCACCAGCACGGTTCAGGTGGAGACCGTCCCAACGGTACAGCCACCTCTTTCCCCAGTACTGGTGCCAATGCCCCACAAACCAGAACCCACTACTACCACACCAGTCTTTCAGCCGCACATTACTTTCTCTAATCTTATTTGTCCTATGCCAATTTGCACATGGCTCAGGTAATAATCCAGAGATGATTAACTTTGAGGTTCTGCTTCTTAATTTGGTGCCTAGTTCCTCAGACTGACTTTGCAGAACCTCTATCCTTGTCCTGCCGATGTCTTTGGTACCGACATGGACCACGACGACTGGATCCTCCCCCTCCCATTGTATGTTTCGCTCCAGCCCTGAGCAGATGTCCTGAATCCTGGCACCGGCAGGCAACACAGCCGTCTGGACTCTTGCTTTTGCTGCAGAGAACAGAGTCAATCCACCTTATTATACTGTCCCCTACTACCACTACATTCCTTTTTTCTCCCTCTTTGAGCCGCAAACACTTACTGCAGACGTGTTTGCCCTGGATCACACTGGCATCCAGGAACTCCCACATGCTGCAGCTGTGACACATCACCTGTCCTGTCATCCTCAACGTGTTTCAATTTACTACTTAAATATTTTATTCAATTATTCATTTTATTGCATATTTTAATAAACTTACCACTAGTTTGTTTACTATTTTAAATGTTAGGACTAAAATGGATCTTCATCACTTACCAGATGCGCTTCAAGCAGGTCGGTTCTTCCAAACCAATCAACTACCTGCTTGCCTGTGATGTCACAGCTTACCAGATCCTCACCAAACAGCTCCTTCCACTGCACCGAAGAAAGAACCAAATCCTGGATCCTCACCGCAGCGGCTCTCTGTTTCCCTGCTCTCACTCTCCATTGTGACGTCACTCCTCGATTTTTTTTTTCCCCTGCTCTGCTCCTCTCTCTCGCTCTGTCTCCGAGTCTGTGCTTTTGGCACATTTCTTCATTTGTTGTTCCGTTGTGCTCCTCTGTTTCTGGTCCAAAATCTGACTCTGGTGGGACTTGAACCCACAACCTTTGAATATCATCTTAATTATTATTTAGAAGTCCAACACGCTATCCATTGCGCCACAGAGCCTCACGCACTTTTATTAACATCACTAAGGCCTTTGATATTGTCAGCAGAGACGGCCTCTTCAAACTGCAATGGAACATCGGCTGCCCTCCTGACCTCTTGGGCATCATCTCTTCTTTCCACGAGAACATGCACAGTTCCATCAGTTACAATGGAGCAACATCAGACGCTTTCAAGATCAGCAGTGGGGTAAAGCAGGGCTGCGCGCTGGCGCCAACTCTCTTAGGAACAGAGGAACATAGGAGTAAGCTATTCAGCCCGTCGAACCTGCTCTGTCATTCAATTAGATCATGGCTGATCACCTACCTCAAAGCCCCTTTCCCATGCTATCCCCATATCCCTTGATGTCATGAGTATCAAGATTTCTATCAATTTCTGTCTTGAACATGCTCAATGATGGAGCTGCCACAGCCCTCTGGGGCACAGTATTCCAATGATTCACCACCGTCTGAGTGAAGAAATGCCACCCATCTCAGTTTTAAATGGCCTACTCCTTATTCTGAGACGATGTCCTTTGGTTTTAGACTCACCAACCAGGGCAAACATCCTGTCTACATCCACACTGTCACGCCCTGTAAGAATTTTGTCAGTTTCAATCAGATCACCTCTCATTCTTCGAAACTTTAAGGAATACAGGCCCAGTTTCCTCAGAAGACAATCCCACCATCCCAGGGATCAGTCTGGTGACATAAAAACAAGAAATGCTGGAACCACTCAGCAGGTCTGGCAGCATCTGTGAAAAGAGAAGCAGAGTTAACGTTTCAGGTCAGTGACCCATCTTCGGAACTGACATATATTAGAAAAGTCACAGGTTACAAGCAAGTGGGGTGGGGGTGGGGCAGGAGATAACAAAGGAGAAGGTGTAGATTGGACAAGGCCACATAGCTGACCAAAAGGTCATGCAGCAAAGGCAAACAATATGTTAATGGTGTGTTGAAAGACAAAGCATTAGTACAGATTAGGTGTTAATGGACTGAATATTGAACAGCAGTAAGTACAAACCTGAAAAAAACAGTAGGTAAGCAAACTGAACAAACTGAGATGAAATGAAATAAATGCAAAAAAAAGATTAGTCTGTTGACCCTCTGTTTCACCCCCTCTATGGCAAGTGTATCCTTCATAAGATGAGACTAAACTGTACACAATACTCCAGTGCGGATTCACCAAGGCTCTATACAATTGCAGCAAGACATCTTTACTCCTGTACTCATGACCCCTCGTGTGGGTACAACATACCATTTGCCTTCCTAATTGATTGCTGCACCTGCACAAGAGCTTTTGGTATCTCAGGAACAAGGACACCCAGGTCCCTTTGGACATCGACACTTCCCAACCTCTCACCATTAAAGAAATACTCTGTCTTTCTGTTTATTCTACCAAAGTGAATAACTTCACACTTATTCACATTATATTCCATATTCTTGCCCATTCACTTAGCCTCTCCAGGTCCCCTGGAAGCCTCTCTGCATCCTCCTCACAACTCACACTTCACCGAGCTTTGTGTCATCTGCAAACTTGGAAATATTACATTTAATTCCCACATCCAAATCATTTATATAGGTTGTTAACAGCTGTGGCTCCAACACTGATCCTTGCAGTACCCCAATAGTAACAGCCTGCCATCCTGAGAAGGACCCGTTATTGCTGTAATTGTGACCTGACTCCAAAAACAACTGGACTGGAATGGAATGGAATTCTTCAGTGTTTCTGTTGTTTGGCTTGCATTGACTCATCGATTTTCTTGTTTTTCACTTTGTCGATGCCTTTGAATAATTGTGGATCCTTCTTCAGGGTGTCTTCTTTCACCAGGTAGTTCTGACCTCTGATGATGTTGATTGTAATCAGCTTCAATTCGCTGATAGTTTTGGAAGTGAGCAGATTTCCTTTGCTTGAGTCTACAACATGGAACTCAGTCTGACATGTGGACCCATGGGAGGATTTGAATGCCATCCCTGCGTTGGAGTTGCATCCATCCAATAAGAGACCGAGTAGAAGTGACAGTTCTGTCAGTCGAATATGAGACTTTTAATGGCAGGGTTGTGAGTTTGAGTGCCATTCTGTTTTTCCCTTTTGTAAGGCTTCATGAGCAGAGAGTACAGGGAGTGTTTGAAATGAGCAAGTCTCGCTTTGATTCAGGACTCTTCCCTCTCAGCAGCATCTCACTATGAAAGATTGAATTTGATCTCATTTCATTCTCAGCTCGGAGTCTGTGCGGCTCAGTGGCACTTCTGGCTGTCTCCCGCTTCACAATCCATCAGTACTGAGAAAGCAATGGGGAATATTACTCACATGTTGTGTTCTTTAATTTTTTGGAAAACTTGAATGTATGTATTTTCTTCCAAAACAAGGACACCACGCTACTGCTAATGTCGGGCTGGAATAGCTCAGTTGGGAGAGCGTTAGAATGAAGATGCAATGGTTCCTGGTTCAATCCCGGGTTTCAGCAATTTCGCTTCCTTATGCGTCCCTTGCCTTGGTTCTGATTTTCCAGTTGCACAATTCACTTTGAGATTATTTACCAAGCGCCAGTGGATTGAATTTGAGAAACAACACAGAGTCATTTACAACATGGAAGGTGTTCATTTGGCCGATCACGTCCATGCTGGCTCTCCCCGGAGCAATCTAGTCAGGTCCACTCACCAGCTCGATCCCTTTCCTCCTGCAAGTTTCTTTCCTTCAAGTATCCATCCAATTTCCTTTTCAAATCATTGATTGTCTCTGCTTCCACCACACTCGTGGGCCAAGACATTACCACCCACAACATAAAAAATTCCACCTCATCAAGGATGGGAAATACTTACATCTTCTATATTTGCTTATTTTCTATTTCTATGAGAATAGACTGGCAGTCAACATGAAAGGAAACCCAAAAATCTTCGAGCAGCATGTAAATGATAAGTGGGTAGTCAGAGGTTGAGTCGGGGCTATTAGGGACAAAAAGGATAATATAAGCTTAGAGGTGCAGGGCAATGTTAATCTACTTAATGAGTACTTTGTATCAGTGATCACTAAGGAAGTGGAATTTGACAAAATATCTGTCGAAGTGAAGAGAGCAGAGGCAATGGAGAGAGTACAAATCAGGAGAGGGAGGTACTAAAAAGGCTGGCTGTGCTTAGGGAAGATAGATCACCTGGTCCGGATGGCTCACATCCCAGGTTGCGAAAGGAAATGCGGATGCAGATAACGGAAGGGCTTGCTATAATCTTCCAATCTTCCCTGGATACGGGGGAGGTGCCAGAGGATTAAACAGTGTCAAATGCGACACCCTTATTCAAGAAAGGGTGTAAGGACAGTCCGGGTAACTACAGGCTAGTTAGATTAACAGCAGCGGTGGGTAAGGTTTTAGAAAGAATAATCAAGGTAAAAAATCAACAGTCACTTGGAGAGGCTCGAGTTAATTAAGGAGAGTGAGCATGGATTTATAAATGGGAGTTCATGCTTGACTAATCTAACTGCATTTTTTGATGAACTAACAGAGCAGCTTGATGAAGGCAATGCTGTGGATGTTGTTTATATGGATTTTAAGGAAGCGTTTGACAAGGTACCACATAAAAGGGCGGTTAACAAAATTGAGGTTCGTGGTATAGGAGGGTCAGTGTCCAATTGGATAGAAAATTGGTTTAAGGACAGAAAACAGCGAGTCTTATTAAATGGTTCTTTGTCAGACTGGAGGATAGTCGACAGTGGTGTTCCCCAAGGGTCAGTGCGAGAACCACTGCTTTTTTTGCTCAAGGTAAGTGACTTGGATCTTGGAATACAGAGTAGAATCTCAAAATATGCCGATGACACCAAACCTGGAGGAGCGGCAAACAGTGAAGATGATATGAACTGCCTGCAACAGGACAGTGATAGGCTAGCAGAATGGGCAGACAGGTGGCAGATGGAATTTAATAGTGACAAGTGTGAGGTGATGTATTTTGGCATAAGGAATAGGGAGAGGCAATATATACTTAATGGCACAGTTCTAAAGAGTGTGCTGGACTAGAGGGACTTGGGGTTCATGAGCATCAATCTTTGAAGGAGGCAAGTCATATTGCGAAAGTGGTTCGCAAAGCATATGGGATCTTGGGCTTTATAAGTAGAGGCATTGAGTACAAAAGCAGGGAAGTTATGCTGAACCATTATAAAACTCTGGTTAGGCCCCAATTGGAGTGTTGCTTCCAGTTCTGCTCAGCAGACTTTAGAAAGAATGTGAGGGTCCTTGAGAGGACGCAGAGGCGATTTACCAGAATGGATCCAGGGTTGGGGGATTTTAGGAACAAGGTTAGGTTGGAAAAGCTAGGATTATTCTGCCTTTCTCAAAGGAGATTGAGTGGTGAATTGATAGAGGTGTAAAACACCTCTGGAGAACAGGCCATCCTGGACTGGGTATTGTGTAATGAGAAAGGATTAGTTAACAATCTTGTTGTGTGGGGTCCCTTGGGGAAGTGCGCCCATAATATGATAACATTCTTCATTAAGATGGAGAGTGAGAGAGTTGATTCCGAGACTCGGGTCCTGAATCTAAACAAAGAAAACTATGAAGGTATGAGGCGGGAGTTGGCTATGATAGATTGGGGAACGTTACTTAAAGGGTTGACAGTGGATAGGCAATGGCTAGCATTTAAAGAGCGCATGGATGAATTACAACAATTGTTCATTCCTGTCTCTGCAAAAGTAAAACAGGAAGGGTGGCTCAACTGTGGCATACAAAAGAAATTAAGGAAAGTATTAGATCCAAGGAGGAGAAATATAAAATGGCCAGAACAAGCAGCAAACCTGAAGATTGTGAGCAGTTTGGAATTTAGCAGAGGAGGACAAAAGGATTGATTAAGAAGGGGGAAATAGATTATGAGAGTAAGCTAGCAGAGAACATAAAAACTGACTGTAAAAGCTTCTATAGATATGTGTAGAGAAAAAGATGAGTGAAGACAAATGTGGGCCCCTTCCAGTCAGAAACGGGGGAATTTATAATGGGGAACAAAGAAATGGCAGACCAATTAAATACATACTTTGGATCTGTCTTCACAAAGGAGGATACAAATTATCTCCCAGAAATGTTGGGAAACATAGGGTCTAGTGAGAAGGAGGAACTGTATGAAATCAGTATTAGCAGGGAATGTTTGGGAAATTGATGGGATTGAAGGCCGATAAATCCCCAGGGCCTGATAATCTACATCCCAGAGTACTTAAGGAAGTGGCCCTTGAAATAGCAGATGCATTTCTGGTCTTTTTTCAAAATTCTATCGACTCTGGAACAGTTCCAATGGATTGGACGGTAGTTAATGTAACTCCACTATTTAAAAAAAGAGGCAGAAAGAAAACAGCGAATTATATACTGGTTAGCCTGACATCAGTCGTGGGGAAAATGCTGGAGTCCATTATAAAAGATGTAATAGCAGAATGCAAAAATAACTCGTCTCCACTCCGAGTATTTCTAAATCCCACACATTCACTATAATGTGAACAATTATTTCCTGTTGTGTCTCACTCAGTTTTGGAAACTTCACTGTATTGGAGTGAGGTGACATCTACTGGCGGGAAGCAAGAACTGCAATTAAGCAGCAGAAACTCCACAGTCTGTCAGGGTTAAAGAAACATTGCAATGTGAGGATGCAGCGAAGTGGTTTGATTGGGTAGATGGAGACATGATTCCACTTGTGGTGGTGTCTGAAGCAAAGGCCAGAAATACAAAATTGTCATTAATAAAAGAAATGAGGAATTCATGAAAAATGTAGTAACGTAGTGAATGGTTAGAATGTTGATAGAATAGAAAGTGAGATTGGATGGACAGAAGCAGTCTGAAAGGATGGCTGAAACAAAAGGTGAGTGCCCTGAAACGTTAACTGTGTTTCTCACAGCACAGATGCTGCCAGAGCTGCTGAACATTTCCAGCACTTTCTGATTTTATTTCAGCATTTGCAGGATGTTGCTTTGATCTGAAAAAAAATGGTTGATTGGCTGGGGGGTTCCAGTGAAATTCCACAGCAGCTAATAAAGCCTAACCTGTCAGTGGCTCGTTGGTCTAGGGGTATGATTCTTGCTTTGGGAGCATGGTTAATTAACATGCGAGAGATCCCGAGTTCAAGTCCCAGACGAGCCCTGGTCTGCTGGCATTTTTAGATTAAGGTTATCTATTGGTTTCAGCCTTGCAGAAGGTGGAATTGACTTCCAAACGGAGCTGGCTTGAGGACCAGCCAACTGGATTCAAAGAGCTTGTCGACAAAATTGTAATTAACGAAATGTACAGATAGCCAAGTGAGAACATAAAGTTGTTGCTGTGATTGTGACCTGACTCCAAAAACAACAGGACTGGGTTCTGGACTGGAATGGAATGGAATTCTTCAGTGTTTCTGTTGTTTGGCTTGCATTGACTCATCAATTTTCTTGTTTTTCACTTTGTCGATGCCTTTGATTAATTGTGGATCCTTCTTCAGAGTGTCTTCTTTCACCAGGTAGTTCTGACCTCTGATGATGTTGATTGTAATCAGCTTCAATTTGCTGATAGTTATGGAAGTGAGCAGATTTCCTTTGCTTGAGTCGACAACATGGAACTCAGTCTGACATGTGGACCCATGGGAGGATTTGAATGCCACCCCTGCATTGGAGTTGCATCCATCCAATAAGAGACCGAGTAGAAGTGACAGTTCTGTCAGTCGAATATGAGACTTTTAATGGCAGGGTTGTGAGTTTGAGTGTCATTCCGTTTTTCCCTTTTTTAAGGCTTCATGAGCAGAGAGTACAGGGAGTGTTTGAAATGAGCAAGTCTCGCTTTGATTCAGGACTCTTACCTCTCAGCAGCATCTCACTATGAAAGATTGAATTTGATCTCATTTCATTCTCAGCTCGGGGTCTGTGCGGCTCAGTGGCACTTCTGGCTGTCTCCCGCTTCACAATCCATCAGTACTGAGAAAGCAATGGGGAATATTACTCACATGTTGTGTTCTTTAATTTTTTGGAAAACTTGAATGTATGTATTTTCTTCCAAAACAAGGACACCAAGCCACTGCTAACGTAGGGCTGAAATAGCTCAGTTGGGAGAGCGTTAGACTGAAGAATTAAAAGTCCTTGGTTCAATCCCGGGTTTCAGCAATTTCGCTTCCTTATGCTTCCCTTGCCTTGGTTCTGATTTTCCGGCTGCACAATTTACTTTGAAATTATTTACCAAGCACCAGTGGATTGAATTTGAGAAACAACACAGAGTCATTTACAGCACAGAAGGTGGTCGTTTGGTCTATCACGTCCATGCTGGCTCTCCCCGGAGCAATCTAGTCAGTTCCACTCACCAGCTCGGTCCCTTTCCTCCTGCAAGTTTCTTTCCTTCAAGTATCCATCTAATTTCCTTTTCAAATCATTGATTGTCTCTGCTTCCACCACACTCGTGGGCCAAGACATTACTACCCACAACATAAAAAAATCCACCTCATCAAGGATGGGAAATACGTATATCTTCTATATTTGCTTATTCTCTATTTCTATGAGAATAGACTGACAGTCAACATGAAAGGAAACCCAAAAATCTTCGAGCAGCATGTAAATGATAAGTGAGTAGTAAGAGGTTGAGTCGGGCCTATTAGGAACAAAAAGGATAATATAAGCTTAGAGGTGCAGGGCAATGTTAATCTACTTAATGAGTACTTTGCATCAGTGATCACTAAGGAAGTGGAATTTGACAAAATATCAGTCGAAGTGAAGACAGTAGAGTCAATGGAGAGGGTACAAATTGAGAGAGGGTGGTACTAAAAAGGCTGGCTGTGCTTAGGGTAGATAAATCACCTGGTCTGGATGGCTGGCATCCCAGGTTGCGAAAGGAAATGCGGATGCAGATAATGGAAGAGTTTGCCATAATCTTCCAATCTTCCCTGGATACGGGGGAGGTGCCAGGAGTAAACAGTGGCAAATGCGACGCCCATATTCAAGAAAGGGTGTAAGGACAGTCCGGCTAACTACAGGCTAGGTAGATTAACAGCAGCGGTGGGTAAGGTTTTAGAAAGAATAATCAGGGTAAAAAATCAACAGTCACTTGGAGAGGTTTGAGTTAATTAAGGAGAGTGAGCATGGATTTATAAATGGGAGTTCATGCTTGACTAATCTAACTGCATTTTTTGATGAACTAACAGAGCAGCTTGATGAAGGGAATGCAGTGGATGTTGTTTATATGGATTTTAAGGAAGCGTTTGACAAGGTACCACATAAAAGGGCGGTTAACAAAATTGAGGTTCGTGGTATAGGAGGGTCAGTGTCAAATTGGATAGAAAATTGGTTTAAGGACAGAAAACAGCGAGTCTTATGAAATGATTCTTTGTCAGACTGGAGGATAGTCGACAGTGGTGTTTCCCAAGGGTCAGTGCTGGAACCACTGCTTTTTTTGCTAAAGATAAATGACTTGGATCTTGGAATATTGAGTAGAATCTCAAAATATCCCGATGACAACAAACTTGGAGGAGTGGCAAACAGTGAGGATGATATGAACTGCCTGCAACAGGACAATGATAGGCTAGCAGAATGGGCAGACAGGTGGCAGATGGAATTTAATAGTGACAAGTGTGAGGTGATGTATTTTGGCATAAGGAATAGGGAGTGGCAATATTTACTTAATGGCACAGTTCTAAAGTGTGTGTTGGAATAGAGGGACTTGGGGTTCATGTGCATCAATCTTTGAAGGTGGCAAGTCATATTGCGAGAGTGGTTAGCAAAGCATATGGGATCTTGGGCTTGAAAAAAAGAGGCATTGAGTACAAAGCAGGGAAGTTATGATGAACCATTATAAAGCTCTGGTTAGGCCCCAGTTGGCGTGTTGCTTCCAGTTTTGCTTACCACACTTAAGAAAGAATGTGAGCGTCCTTGAGAGGATGCAGAGGAAATTCACCAGAATGGATCCAGGGATGGAGGATTTTAGTTACAAGGTTAGGTTGGAAAAGCTAGGGTTGTTCTACCTGCATCAAAGGAGAGTGAGGGGAGAATTGATAGATGTGTTTTCGGCTTTGACAGTTTTAAATAAGTTGGCAAGGAAACATTGTTCCCGTTAACTATTGGTACAAGGACTAGGGGACACAGATTGAAGGTTTTGGACTGGAGGTACAGGGGGAATGTGTGCAAGAACTTTCTTACACTGATTGGTGATGATCTATAACTCGCTGCCCACGGGGGCGGTGGAAATGGAGACAATCGAGGATTACAAAAGGAATTTGAATGGGCACTTGAAGGAAATAATTTTACAGGGCTATGGGGATCGAGCAGACAAGTAATAACTCGTCTCCACTCCTAGTATTTCTAAATCCCACACATTCACTATAATGTGAACAATTATTTCCTGTTGTGTCTCTCTCAGATTTGTAAACTTCACTGCATTGGAGTGAAGTGACATCTACTGGCAAGAAACAAGAACTGCCGTGATGAGATCAGCCATGATTGTATTGAATGGCAGAGCAGGCTCGAGTGGCTGACTTGCCGACTCCGGCTCCTCGTTCTTATGTTCATCGAATCATACAGCACAGAAGGAGGCCATTCGGCCCCATTGTGTCTCTGCTGACTCCCTGACAAAAAGATCCAATTAGTCCAACCCCCTGCCTATTTCCCCATAATCCTGGAGAATTTCACTTTGAAATATTTGTCCAATTCCTTTATGAAAGTTATAATTGAATCTGTTTCCACCACCCTGTCAGACAATTCATTCCAAATCCGAATCAGTTACTGGGTAAAAAGATCTCTCCTCACCTCCCCTTGACATTTTTGGCCAATTATTTTAAATCTGTGTCCTCTGGTTACTGACCCCCAGGACAGTGGAAACAGTTTCTCCCTCTCTACCCTATGAAAATCCTTCATGATTCTGAACACCTCTATTAAATCTTCCCTTAACATTCTCTACTCTGAGGAGAACAATCCCAGCTTCACCAGCCTGTCCAGAGAACTGACACCCCTCATCTCTGGTATCATTCTAGTAAATCTCCTCTGAACTGTCTCAGAAGCTTTGATGTCCTTTCTGAAGCCTGGTGCCCAGAACTGGACACATTACTCGAGCTGAGATCGAGCCAGCGACGCCCACATCCCACGAACGAATAAAAAAACGCTCCCGAACCAGTCCCCAATTCTTATCCATTTTTCGACGCCGTTTCGGGAAGCCTCACCGGGAAAAGCTTCACCACCGCCATCCACAGGGATACAGATGGGATTGTTCCATCTTATTGTGGCCCTGAGGCCCTGCTCCAGCTGTGTGAGCCCGCAAAGTCTTCTCGCACTTTGTGAATATCGTGCTGCAACACCGAACCCGCAGCTCTTGCTGCTGACAAAGCTCTCTACCGCGCCTGCGAGCCCCGGTCCTGTCACAGATAGGGCGGATTCTAGGCCGCTGAGCATTCTGGGTATCACACCTGTCATTAATGCTATTCTTTCAGCTGAAAGGTTTTATTACGTACATTTCATGACCTGGAATCGTCGTGAGTTTTTTCTTTTGCTCCTGTCAGTGCCTGGGAGGATAGAGTCAGCTTCACTTTGTAGCCATGAGTTTCTGGTGTGAGAAAGTGGTGTTTAACTCAATATATTTCAGTTTTTGGTCTGTGACTGTGGGTATTATTCAGTACTTGTTTGTTTCTGCTATTGCTCTGTGAGTTTCACCACATATCTTTCAACAACTTGTATGTGAGCATCAGCTTTTGTCTATATCTATCAGTTTCTGAGAAGTGAGAAAGGGTTTGATTCTATCCCTATCAGTTTCTGTTGCATGCATGTGTCTTTAATCTGCACCTCCTCTGAGTGTGTCTTCGTCTCTGCACTTGTAAGTGAATATGTGTTTTGCTTTGTATCTCTCAGTCTTTGAAGTGTGAGCCTGGGTTTGTACCTAATTTCCTTTGTACCTTGCAGTTGGGATATGAAAGAAAGATTTTTACACGTTACCTGCCAACTGCTGCTCCGTGACTGTGGGTTTCACACTGTATCTGTCAATTTCTTGTCTGGTAATGCGAAGTTTACAGTGTACCTATCAGTTTCTTGTATGTGAGTGTTGATTTCACTCTGAAAAGAATCATAGATCATAGAATAGTTACAGAACAAAAGGAAGCCATTCAGCTCATTGTGCTTGTACTGCTTCTATGCACGAGCAACTCAGCTCATGCCACAGACTCATGTATTCCATGAAAACATGCAATTTTTCCACTTCAGATAATTATCTTATGCCATTTGGAAAGCTATGGTTGAATCAGCCTCCATCACACTCTCAAGCAGTGCACATCAGATCTTAACCACTCGCTGTGCAAAAGAAGTTTTTCCTCATGTTGCCTTTGGTTCTTTTGCCATTCACCTTAAATCGGTGTCCTCAGGTTACAGAGCCGTGAATAATATTCCCCATTGCTTTCTCAGCACTGATGGATTGTGAAGCAGGAGACAGCCAGAAGTCCCACTGAGCCGCACTGACCCCGAGCTGGGAATGAAATGAGATGAAGTTCAATCTTTCACAGCGAGATGCTGCAGAGAGATGAGTCCCGAATCAAAGTGAGACTTTCTCATACTTTTGCTGAATTTCATTTCAAACACTCCTTGTACTCTCTGCTAATGAAGCCTTAAAAAAGGGAAAAACAAAATGGCACTCAAACTCACCACCCTGAAATTAAAAGTTTAATGTTTGACTGACTGAACTGTCACTTCTACTCGGTCTCTTATTGGATGAATGCAACTGTATTCTTCAACGCAGGAGTGGCATTCAAATCCTCCCATGGGTCCACATGTCAGACTGAGTTCCATGTTGTAGACTCAAGCAAAGGAAATCTGTTCAGTTCCAAATCTATCAGTGAGTTGAAGCTCATTACGATCATCATCATCAGAGGTCAGAACTACCTGGTGAAAGAAGACAATCTGAAGAAGGATCCACAATTATTCAAAGGCATCGACAAAGTGAAAAACAAGAAAATCGATGAGTCAATGCAAGCCAAACAGCAGAAACACTGAAGAATTCCATTCCATTCCAGTCCAGAACCCAGTCCTGTTGTTTTTGGAGTCAGGCCACAATTACTGCAACAACTTTATATTCCCACTTGGCTATCTGTACATTTAGTTAATCAAGCTCTTTGAATCCAGCTCTCTGGTCCTCAAGCAGGCTCCATATGGAAATCAATTCCGCCTTCTGCAAGGCTGAAACCAATCAATGACCTTAAACTAAAAATGCCAAAGAAGAAGGGCTTGTCCAGGATTTGAACCCAGGATCTCTCACACATTAATTAATCACTCACCATAAGCAAGGATCATACCCCTAGATCAACATGCCACTGATATCAGAGCTTCCTTTTAGCTCCTGTGGAATTTCACTGGCAGCCAAAGCCGACCATCCATTTTTTTTTTCAGAGCAAAGCAACATCTTGCAAATTCTGAAATAAAAACAGAAAGTGTTGGAAATGTTCAGAAACTCTGGCAGCATCTGTGGAGAGAGAAACAGAGTTCACCTTTCAGGGCGTTTACCTTTTGTTTGAGCCATACTTTCACACTGCTTCTGTCCACCCAATCTCACTTTCTATTATATCTAGATTCCACCCACTCACTACCTAAATACATTTATCATGAATTCCTCATATCTTTTAATAATGACAATTTTATATTTCTGGCCTTTGCTTTGGACTCCACCACAAGTGGAATCATGTCTCCATCAACCCAATCAAACCCATTGACTATTTCCTCACATTGCAATGTTTCTTTCACCCTGACAGACGATGGAATTTCTGCAGCTTGATTGCAGTTCTTGCTTCCTGCCAGTAGATGTCACCTCACTCCAGTACAGTGAAGGTGACAAATCTGAGAGCACACAACAAGAAGTAATTGTTCACGTTGTTCATTGTTCAGTGAACAGGTCCCTCTATTCCAGCACACTCTTTAGAACTGTGCCATTAAGTATATATTGCCTCTCCCTATTCCTTCTGCTAAAATGCATCACCTCACACCAGTCACTATTAAAATCCATTTGCACCTGTCTGCCCATTCTGCTAGCCTATCACTGTCTTGTTGCAGGTGGTTCATTTCAGCCTCACTGTTTGCCACTTCTCCAAGTTTGGTGTTATCGGCATTTTTTGAGATTCTACTCTATATTCCAAGATCCAAGTCATTTATCTGTCGCAAGTAAAAAGCAGTGGTTCCAGCAGTGACCCTTGGGGAACAGCACTGTCGACAACCTTCCAGTCTGAGAATGAATCATTTATTACGACTTGCTGTTTTCTTTCCTTAAGCCAATGTTCTTTCCAATTGGACACTGACCCTCCTATTCCATGAACCTCAATGTTGTTAATCACCCTTTTATGTGTCGTTTCTTAAAATCCATATAAACAACATCCACTGCATGCCCTTCATAAACCTTCTCTGTTAGTTCATCAAAAAATGCAGTTAGATTAGTCAAGCATGAACTCCTATTTATAAATCCATGCTCACTCTCCTTAATTAACTCAAACCTCTACAAGTGACTGTTGATTTTTCCCCTGATTGTTCTTTCTGAAACCTTACCCACCACTGCTGTTAATCTAACTGGCCTGTAGTTAGCCGGACTGTCCTTACACCCTTTCTTGAATAATGGTGTCACATTTGCCACTGTTTAATCCTCTGACACCTCCCCCGTATCCAGGGAAGATTGGAAGATTATAGCAAGCCTTTCTGTTATCTGCATCCACATTTCCTTTCGCAATCTGGGATGAAAGCCATCTGGACCAGGTAATTTATCTTCCTGAAGCATAACCAGCCTTTTCAGTACCTCCCTCTCTCAATTTGTACCCTCTCCATTGCCTCTACACTCTCCACTTCTCCTGATATTTTGTCAAATTCCACTTCCTTGGTGATCATTGATACAAGGTACTTATTAACTAGATTAACATTGCCCTGCAGCTCTAAGTATATATTACCATCTTTGTCCCTAATGGGGCCCACTTCACCGCTTACTACCTGCTTATTATTTATATACTGCTCGAAGATTTTTGGGTTCTCTTTCATGTTGACTGCCATTCTATTCTCGTAGAGATAGAGAATAAGCTAAATATAGAAGATATAAATATTTCCTATCCTTGGGTGAGGTGGAATTTTTTTATGCTGTGAGTGGTAATGTCCTGACCCACGAGTGTGGTGGAACTAGAGACAATCAATGATTTGAAAAGGAAATTGGATGGATACCTGAAGCAAAGGAACTTGCAGGAGGAAAGGGATCGAGCAGGTGAGTGGAACTGAGTAGCTGGCTCCGATAATTGCTGCAGTCACTGCGTTCCCCCTTAATTTTGTACAAGGTGACAATGTTTGCATCACGCATGTTTTGAGCCCTTGTTGAGCTCGACTATGGAGGGCTCACTGTCCAGTTCCTCCATGACAGGGAAGTCTGGAATGGCACTGAGAGCTACTTCAATGACAATGTTCTCCGTTATGTAGAGTTCAAGATAATGCTCCACTCACCTTTCCATCTGCTTGTTAGGTTCAGTGATGATCAACCCTCTCTTTGTCTTCAAAAGGTGCTGATTTAGTTACTACTGGGCCCATTGCTTTCTTAATTCCTTCATACATCCCTCTAGCAACCCCGGATTCATCAGCAGAATTTTAACCAGTATTGATTGGTGGAGTGCCGAGCAGTCTGCAGAGACTTGTTTCTGGCAGCTCTGAGAGCATTTAGATGTTGTTTGCTGGGAACTTGTTTGTAGTTCATGAGGGCTCTCCTCTTAGTTACAGTAACTGACTCCATTTCAGTCCAATAAGCCTCAAACCAGTCAGCATTCCTCCCATCACTTTTCCTATACACAGTGAGTGCAGAGATATAGATGGTGGTGTGCAGATGATTTCACTTTGACACTGCACTGAGGCCTTGAGCATTGTTGTCTGAAAGAGCCTGATCGAGGATGTTGAGGAACTCCTGGGTCCTTTCTGGATCAGTGGTTCGGCAAGTGTTGATCAGAAGACGAGCTTTCATCATGGATGGATGAAGCTTCCTTGGCTGAAGCCTGACCTTGTTACACACCAGGGAGTGGTCAGTGTCACAGTCAGCGCTGTGATAGCTGCGAGTGATGAGGACACTGCTGAGGGTGTTATGTCTGGTGAAGATAAGGTCTAGCTGGTGCCAATGGCATGATCTCGGATGTCTCCAGGACACCTTGTAGCACAGCTTGACCTGGAAGTAGCTGTTCATCACACAGAATCCATGGTGACAGCATAGCTCCAGCAACCTCTGTCCATTTTCGTTCATCTTGCCAATCCCCTGGTGCCCTATGCACATTGGCAAAGCTGTGTAGTCAGTACCCAAGCTTGTGTTGAAGTCTCCTAGAAGGTACAGTCCCTCAGTGCTGGGAATTCTACTGATGGCAGTGTCAAGTGTCACATAGAATTGATCCTTGACATCTGGGGTGGAGGTGAGTGTCGGGACATAGATGCACATGAGATTAACTGGGCCCACACTTGTTGACAAGTGAAGAGTAAGAAGTCTCTCTGAGCCTACTGTGGCTGGTTCACTCATCTCAAGTGGCGTGTATTTTACTGTGAAACCCACTCCATGCTCACGAGTTGCCTCTTGGGCTTTCCCCTGCCAGAAGAAGGTGTAGTGTTTCTCTTTGAGGGATCCACTTTGAACGAGTCTAGTTTCTTGCAGCACAGCAATGTCCACATTGAGCCTTGTGAGTTCCTTGTCGATCACAACTGTCTTGTGTGTGTCATCAACCTGCAGAAGGTTGTCGGTAAGGCCAGGACACATGGTCCTTACATTCCAGCTTGTGATGCGAAGGACTGGTGTCTTCTTTGTTGAGTTTGTTTTTCTTGGTGCATAGATTATCGAACCGCCTGTTGAGAGATGACTCTCTAAGCTCCAAGCACCCATTGAAGCAAGCAGGTCGTGGCTTCTCAGCACCTAACTGACTGGGGGCTGCCCAGCTTGGAGTGAATGGTAGCTATCCAATGAGACACTAAGAGCTCTCCCACTGTCCGAAGTAACCCCTGGCGCTCATACTCTACACCAATTGAATGAGAGCTTATAATCAGTAACTGTTTATTCCCGGGTTGTGCTCATGTTTAACCACGAAGCTGGAGTGTCCTCTCTAGGGCACAGGCCTGGGCAAACAGTATGGAGACCCTGAGCATCAGGACCCCCTCTCAGCATTGCTCGTCTTGTCCAAAGGAAAGGAAAAACCAGTACTGTTTGTTACCAGTTCTGCTGTAGGAGTTGCTGGAAAACTGCCTGATAAGTAACAGGTGACTGCCTCCATGACTCCACTCCGGATTTACTATCCAGGTTTACTGCCTCAGCCTTCTTATTTATTTATTTAGAGATACAGTACTGAAACAGGCCCTTCCAGCCCACCGTGTCTGTGCCGACCATCAACCACCCATTTATACTAATCCTACATTAATCCCATATTCCTACCACATCCCCTCAATTCCCCTACCACCTACCTACACTAGGGGAAATTTACAATGGCCAATTTACCTATCAACCTGCAAGTCGTTGGCTGTGGGAGGAAACCAGAGCACCCGGCAGAAACCCACGCAGTCACAGGGAGAACTTGTAAACTCTGCACAAGCAGTAACCAGAATCGAACGCGGGTCACTAGAGGTGTGAGGCTGCGGTGCTAACCACTGCGCCACTGTGTCTTCTCGAGACACCCATCGAGAAGTGAGACTTTTTGCCCAGAGATGGGGCTCTGTTTCTTGGCATCAGGATGGAACCACACACCAGTGGGCCTGTATGACATGCACAAGGATATCACACACTGCCCCATCTCTGGTACAGATCAGAGTCAGACACTGAACAGATTGCAACCCACAAGGACATCACAACCTTCCCGCTCTATGGGACAGGTCAGTGTGATACACCAAACAAACAGCACCCCACAGGGACCTCATAAATGCCACGTCCCTGTGGCAGATCAAGGTCAGACACTGCAAATATTGCAACCACAGGAACATCACAAATTGCCCCATCCCTCGGACAGCTCGGGGTCTGACATTGAACATATTGCAACAACAAGGACATTACTGTATTACTCCCTCCATTCTGAAAAACAAGCATTCACCCTACTTTTTACCCTGCAGCCAATTTTGTATCCACACTGCCACTGCCCCTTTAATCCCATCTGCTTGAATTTTGTTAACAAGTCATAGAGAGATGCAAAACTGAAACAGGCCCTACGGCCCACTGAGTCTGTGCTGACCAACCACCACCCATTTATCGTAATCCTACACCATAATCCCACATTCCCTACCACATCCCCACCGTTCTCTTACCTACACTAGGAGCAATTTACAACAGCCAATTTACCTATCAACCTGCAGTCTTTGCTTGTGGGAGGAAACCGGAGCACCCAGCAGAAACACACACAGTCACAGGGAGAACTTGCAAACTCTGCACAGGCAGTACCCAGAACTGAACCTGGGTTGCGAGAGCTGTGAGGTTGCAGTGCCAACCACTGTGCCATTGTGCTGCCCCAAGTCTAGTTTATGGTATCTTTTCAAACACAATTTTGATGTCCAGACACGTACCATCAACCTCACCACCCTCGTCAACTCTCTCTGAAACTTCATCAAAGAAATTAATTCATTAATTATTTCAGACACAATCTTCTGTTAACCAATCTGTACTGGTTGTCATTTATTAGCCCATGTTCTACCAAGTGACAGTTAATTTCCTCCTGGATAATTGTCTCTAAAAGTTTCCCCACCACCGACATTAGACTAATTGGTCTGTAGTTCCTGGGTTTATCTCTCTTTTTAAACAGGGCTGTAATATTGACAACCCTTGCAGACTTATCTTTTAATTCTGGAAAGTCTATTGCAGACAATCACTTTGGGCATGACTTTAACCAATTAAAGCAACAGGATACTTCATTAATAAGTCCAGAACTTTTATTGAGAGTAAAATAGTACTTAATAATTGAAAGTAAAATTATACTAAACAAACTTGTGGAATATAACTTTACAGCTCTGGGGACTGGTCGAGCTTGGTCTCAGAGTGTCACGGTCCTCTTTGTCCAGTCTAGATCCCTCGTCAGATGGAGAACTTGGTTGATGATCTGAGTCTTTACCCCTGATATCTTCTAGTGTTCCTGCACACTGAAACCTTACAAGATCCCTACTTTTAACCCCTGGCTGGCCATCACACCACCATGTAAAATAATAATTGGTCCTAGCTGTTGCTAGGTACATTTAATTAGTTCTTAACAATGACTTCCACTAACAGTCACCTGTCCTCAGAATCTCAGACATGAGTACAATGGAGTGGTTTCACACTGTCTCCCAATCTGATCTGAAACAAGTTTCCTGTTCATTAAATCTAGACTCTTGAAGGTCACGATGTACCATACCATGGGTTTTATCAGGGGTCTGAGAAAGGTCCATTGTTTGAATACATTTAGCTGAAACTGTCCTTTCCCACACAGACACAGAAACTCACAGTAATTAGATTGAACTAACTTTAAATGAAAACCCATTCTCTCTAAAATGTTTATTGATTCATTAATTATAACTCAATCAAGGTTCATTACTTTTACAATCATCTGTTTCAGGATGGGTAGATACTCATTAATTATACAGGATATAAACGTTAGTACTGAACACAAAATGGTTCCTTTGGTCATGTGTTCATTATAAAATGGCTTTCTTAACGTTGTTAGTTATGACAATGGATACATGATAAAAATGGTCAAGTTAAACTGAGATCGAACTACCCAAGCTTACTTCCATCCTCCAGTCCTCTGGCATCATTCCCATATTCAAGGAGGATTGAAAGATTGTGGTTCGAGTCTCTGCTAATTCCACCCTGACTTCCCTCAGCAACCCAGGATGCAGCCCATCCAGACCGGGTGACCTGTAGACAGGTGTGAGCACGGCTAACCTTGTAATTGTCTCCTCTTTATATCTATTTTCATCCCCTCCAAATTCTCCACTTCCTCCTCCTTTACTGTGACATTTGCAGCACCCGTTTGTTTTGTGATGACAGATGAAATGTACTTAATTAGTACCTCAGCCACACCCTCTGCCTCCACAGGATCTCCTAATTGACCCACCCGTTCATTGACTGTCCATATGTTGGTAAAAGACTTCAGTGTTCCCAGTTATGTGACCTGCTAATCTTTTCTCATGCATTCTCTTGCTGATCTCATTTCCTTTTTCAGCTCTCCTCTGTACTTTCTGTATTCTGCTTGTTTCTCTACTGCATATGAATCCTCACATGAATTTTCAGTGAATTGTTTTTGAACTATTTTGTAAAAGGATTTAGTTTTGTAAATTTCTCCCTAGCTCCCCTCATGGTCAGGCAGAAAGTTTAACTGCTGTGTTTTCAAACAGCAACAGCTTTATTTGAAAAGCCATTATGACAGGATTCCGGGTTTTAATCCAGTCACAAATCTGGTTCTCATGTCTTGTGGCTCCAGCTGTCACATGACCTGTCAGAGGATGACCTCATAATTGACCCAGTCATGGAGCTGTGGGTTGATGTTTAAATTGCTTCAAAATAATTTTCCAGAAGGACAATCAAAATGAATCGATATATAAAAGGTAGATTTTGTGAATTTGTGCTCCCAGTGGAAATTCCTGCAGAGTCTGCTGGTTTTCATATCCCCAATTCCCCACAGGATGCTCAGTGCTCGGAGTCTGTATTCATTACATCAACATTATACAGAATCATTTCGTGGGAGACCCCAGTGTGAATTGTAGACAGGTGGGTCAGTTTTAACTTTCAAAGTAACACAGAAGCAAAATACTGCAGATGCTGGAAATCTGAAATAAAAACAGAAAATGCTGGAAATACTCAGCAGGTCTGGCAGCATCTGTGGAGAGAGAGACAGAGTTAACGTTTCAGATCTGTGACCTTTCATCAGAACTGAGCTGAAATTGTCTGAGGGACTGCGATTGTGGAATCAATTTCAGGGTCAAAGACATTGTACTCTGTAAGGATAGGAAGATGGAGATTATTAAGTATAGTGCAAAAATACAGATGATTTCACATTATTTCAATCAAAATTGATTTAAACTTTGTGCTCATGAATCCTATCTTTTGATCACAATGACACTGATAACAATGGAAAAAGCAAGACTTGCATTTCACGACCACAGGACATTGCAAACCCTTTTACAGCCAATGAAGGAAGGACTTTTCAAGTGTAGTCACTCAACAGTACAATAGAGTACCCGACAATAAAGATGTATAAGATTCTCACCACACAACTGCCAGACAATGACCATTCCAAACAAGAGAGAATCTAACCATCTCCCTTTGACATTCAATGGCATTACCATCGCTGAATCCCCCACTCTCAACAACCTGGGGGTTACCATTGAGCAGAAACTGAACTGCAGTAGCCAGATAAATATTATGGCTACAAGAGCAGGTCAAGAGACTAGGAATCCTACGGCAAGTAACTCACCTCCTGACTCCCCAAAGCCTGTACATTAGTCAGGGGTATGATGGAATACTCTCCACTTGTCTGGCTGGGTGCAGCTCCAACAATACTCAATAAACTCAACAGGACAAAGCAGCCCGCTTGATTGGCACCCCATTTACAACATTCATGCCCTCCATCACTGGCACATAGTGGCAGCAGTGTGTACCATCCACAAGATGCACTGCAGCAATGTGCCAAGACTCCTGAGACAGCACCTTCCAAACCCGCGACCTTGATCACATAGAAGGACAAGGGCAGCAGATGCATGGGAACACCACAACCTGCAAGTTCCCCTCCAAGCCACACACCATCCTGAATTGTAACTGTCTCACCGTTCCTTCACTGTTGCTGGGTCAAAATCCTGGAACTCTCTTCATAACAGCAGCACATGGACTGCAGTGGTTCAAGAAGGCAGCTCAGCACTACCTTCTCAAGGCAATTAGGGATGGATAATAAATGCTGGCCTAGCCAGTGACACCCACCTCCCATGAATGAATAAAAAAAATGATAAGATCCTGTAATCCTCCAAAGTAGAAAATACAGATGGAAATGAAAAATAATAAAACACAGTCAGCATGGATTTCACAAAGAAAGACTTGATTAACCTTATCTTTGAAAAATCAACAGCAAGAGTAATATAGCAGATGTAGAAGAGTTTAAGTTAATAAAGCCTCATCCATTTATGTGCTTGAACCAACAAATTGTGGGTTAACAAACAAACACACTAACTGACAGAGCTGGGTGTTGTTCTTTCTAAATTACCCTAAAGTATGGTGTTAATGAGTTAAAGCTTCAGGTTGCTGCAACCAGAATAGCCATTGTCCACTATCAGTGTTACTGTTATAAATAAAGGGTGGAACATTCATCGTGAATCTATAGAAACAGTCTGGTCCTGCACACTGCAGACACATCCACGTCATCACCAACCAGCTCTCCTATAATTGGTGCAGTTATTTGACTTTGCCCCATTCGCTCCATGGAATTACTTTTAAAAGATTTTAAATTACAAGCAGTTTTGTTAATGTTCAGCCTTTGAGAAGAAATCATTCCCTGGCCACAGTGGAGAGAGCATTAAATATAAAACTGTAGATTACCAGGTAACACAGTGAAAGCTGATCAGCTAATCTATAATTACTTACTTTTCTTACTTTTGCTCTTGCTATTCGGTTTTTCATCATTTTCAGTTCCTGACTCCGGATATTATTGTGATTAAATGTGAAAAGATGCACTGTGTCTCAGCCCCAGTACATTGACTCTTTCTCTGTACAGTGCTGTGTACACTCAGATACTGACACTGTCTCTCCCTCCCTCCATTTTCCAGCCCTGACGGTGCAGAAAGCGCTGCTCAAAGTTACACATTCTGACTGTCTGCAGTTGATTAGTGAGAGATTATTAACATATCCTTCTGCAGCGCTGCCTCGGTTAATAACAGCAGATAGAAGTCACATTTCAGGTACAGAAACAGACGCATCAATTATTCACTCTTTCCCAGAGTGAGTGAGGCCGGGACAAGCAGCAACATTCCATCCCCACACTCTGCAATTACCCAGCACCAGCGGAAAGCAGTGAATACAGATTCAATCAGTGGGTTAATGTCCATGACAGGGATGCAAGATTCCACAGCCCAGGACAAACATCCCCATACACCGAGAAAAAGCTCAGGAAAACCCAGGGGAGTTAATATCCCAGTCACTGAGCATTCCAGTAACATTGAACATTTCCTGAACTGAGTGAACCTTTCAAAGTACAGAAGTGAGGACGAGGTCAAAAAGGTCTGAACAGTTGAGGTGACTGAGTGGTTTCAGCTTCTCTGTTCAGGTTGCAGCTTTCACTGGAGGCATGTGTTTAAATCCCACTTCTGACAAGTTGATTTTCAGTTACTTTGCAGAGCTTCCTTGAAGGTTTGAGGTAGAGTAAATACTGAGGAACTGTTTCTAACTGCTGAACGGTCAATAACCGAAGGTTACAGATTTAAGGTGACTCACAAAACCAGAAGGAACTTGAGGAAAAATTCCTTTCTGCAACGTGTGGTTAGAATTTTAGTTTTGTGGATAGATTGGAGAAGCTGGGGTTGTTCTCCTTGGAGAGGAGATTTGATAGAGGTGTTCACAATCATGAGGGGTCGTGACAGACCCGAAAGAGAGAAACTGTTGGTAGAAGGATTGAGGTAAAAGCTGTGGCTCAGTCGGTCACACTCACCTCGAAATCACAAGCTTCTGGGTTCAGATTTCACAGCTGACACTCCAGTGCAGCACTGAGGGTGTTGAAGGTGCTGCCTTTCAGGTGTGATGTTAAACCAAGACCTGGTCTGCATGTTTGGGTGAATGTAAAATATCCCATGCTGCAATTTCAAACAAGTGAAGAGCAATTCTCCCTGGTGTTGTGATCAATATTTGCCCCTCAATCAGATCAGTTGGTCATTATCACATTGCTGTTTGTGAATATCAGCTGCTGCATTTCTGACATTACAACAGTGATTACACTTCAAAAGTATTTCATTGTCCACAAAGAGCTTTGATATATCCAGTGGTCTTGAAAGGTGCTATAGAAATGCAAGTCTTTTTTTTCTTTATCACAACACATTGCTGTGTAAAAAATGGTTCTTCATGTCACCTCTGGTTCTTCTCCAATCACCTGATATCTGTGTCCTCTGCTTACTGACCGTTTTACAACAGGAAACAGTTTCTCCTGATTTAAACTATTGAAAACGTCCATGATATTGAACAAATGTGTCAAATGTCTTCTGGATTTTCTCTGCTGCAAGGAGAACAACCCCAGCTTCTCCAATCTCTCCACATAACTGAAATCCCTCACCCTGCTACCATTGTGGTAAATCTCTTTTTTATTCTTTCATGGGATGTGGGCACTGCTGACACAATGTGATTCCTGTCAACGCAGCGGCCCGATGACATCATCGGACTGTGCCAAGCTGTGCATAGGCACAGCCACATCTTGCCAGGATTAAGTGGCACATGCGTAGGATGATGTCATTGCGCAGCGCCAACATCATCGCATATCTGCGCCTGGTCCATCTTCGCACATGTGCGCTAAAGAGTCATCGGGTATCCAGCCCCTCACTCAGCTGGAGGAAGCGGCTGAATAGGAGACTTTGAGGCTGGAGCTCTCCCCCCTCGGCAACTCAATCCAGGCCTCGACGCTTCCTCCCCTCAGCCACTCGCTCCACACCTCGATGCTCCCCTGGACAATTGTTCCCCACTCGCGTCATCCAGCTCTATGGCCGCTTGCTCTCTGCCCCCCAACCCCCGCTCCAGCCGCTAGCACTAGGCCGTGCCACTTCCCTCCTCCAGGCCACTGACTACTCACTCCTACGTCACAATTTGCAGCCCACCTTGCTTCTTCGGGCGGCACGTGGAGACTGGAGAAACGTGGGAGCAAGTAGCCGAGAGAAGGGAAGCAGCGCAGCCCAGAGCTAGAGGCTGGAGGGGAGGGGGGGTGGGGAGTGAGCGAACGACTGGAGAATGGGGTGACATGATCGGGAGACAATCGGCCAGGGAAGTAGGGGGGGGAGCAGCGAGGTCTGGAGCGAGCGACTGTGGAGGGTGGAAGCGGCCGGTGCAAAGCAGGGGGAGAAAGCGAGTTGTGCCACCTAGTGGTTGCGTTGTCAGCAAACGCAGCCTTTATTGTCCATCCTTAATTGCCCTTGAGAAGGTGGTGGTGAGCTGCCTTTTTGGAGCTGCTGCAGTCCATGTGTTGTACGTAGACCCACAGTGCTGTTAGGAAGGGAGTTCCAAGATTTTGATCCAGTGACAGTGAAGGAATGATGATATAGTTCCCAGTCAGGACAGTGTGTAACTTGGAGGGGAGCTTGCAGATGGTGGTGTTCCCATTCATCCAATGTCCTTCTAGGCGGCCGAGATTGGGTGTTTGGAAGGTGCTGTCGAAGGAGGCTTGGTGAGTTGCTGCAGTGCATCTTGTAGATAGTACACACTGCTGCCACTGTTCACTGGTGGTGCAGGAAATGAATATTTAAAGTAGTGGATGGAGTGCTGATCAAGTGATATGCTTTGTCCTGGATGGTGTTGAGTTTCTTTGGTGTTGTTGGAGCTCCACTCATCCAGGCAAGTGGGGAGTATTACATCACACTCCTGACTTGTGCCTTGTAGATGGTGGACAGGAGGTGAGTTACTTGCAGCAGAATTCCCAGCCTCTGACCTGCTCTTGTAGCTACGGTATTTTTATGACTGATCCAATTCAGTTTCTGCTCATTGGTAACCCCCCGGATGTTGATTGTGAAGGATTCAGCAATGGTAATGTCATTGACTGTCAAGGGGAGATGGTTAGATTCACTCTTGTTGGAAATGGTCATTGCCTGGCATTTTTGTGGCGTGCACGTTACTTGCCACTTATCAGTCCAAGCCCAATCTTGCCCAGGTCTCTCTACATGTGGACACGGACTGCTTCAGTATCTGAGGAGTTACTAATGCAACTGAACATTTTGCAATCATCAGTGAACATTTCCACTTCTGACCTTATGATGGAAGGAAGTTTATTGATGAAGCAACTGAAGACGGTTGGGGCCTAGGACACTACCCTGAGGAACTCCTGAGCGATGTCTGGTACAGAGATGATTGGCCACCAACAACCAGCACCATATTCCTTTGCGCAAGGTATGACTCCAACCAGTGGAGATTTTTCTCCTTGATTGCCATTGACTTCAATTTTGCAAGGGCTCCTTGATGCCCTTGGCAAGAGCAGTCACTGTCACCTCACCTCACCTCCTGAATTCAGCTCTTCTGTCCATATTTGGGCCAAGGCCATAATGAGGTCAGGAACTAAGTGGCCCTGGCGGAACCCAAAATGAGCATTGGTGAGTAGGTTATTGCTGTGTAAGTGCTGCTTGATAGCACTGTCAGCGACACCTTCCATCACTTTACTGATGATCAAGAGGAGGCTGATCGGGCAGGAATTGACCGGGTTGGATTTGTCCTGCCTTTTGTATACAGAACGTACCTGGGCAATTTTCCACATTGCTGGGTAGATGCCAGTGTTGTAGCTTGGCGGGTGGTGTGGCTAGTTCTGGAGCACAAGTCTTCAGCACTGCAGCCAGGATGTTGTCAGTATCCAGAGCCTTCAGCCATTTCTTGATATCATGTGGAGTGAAGTGGATTTAGCTGAAGATTGGCACCTGTGATGCTGGGGACCTCAGGAGCAGGCCGAGATGGATCATCTACTTGGCACTTCTGGCTGAAGATGGTTGCAAATGATTCAACCTTGTATTTTGCACTGATATACTGGTCTCCCCTATCATTAAGGATGGGGATATTTGTGGAGCCTCGTCCTCCTGTTAATTGTTTAATTATCCACCACCATTCAGGACTGGATGTGGCAGGACTGCAGAGCTTTGATCTGATCTGTTGGTTGTGAGATCACTCAGCTTTATCTATTGCATGCTGCTTCCGCTATATGACATGCAAGTAATCCTGTGTTGTAGCTTCACTCATTTTTAGGTCTGCTTGGTGCTGTTCCTGACATGCCCTCCTGCACACTTCATTGAAGCACTATTGCTCCCTTGGCTTGATGGTAATGGTAGAGTGAGGGATATGCCGGGCCATGAGGTAACATATTGTGTTTAAATACAATTCTGCTGCTGCTGATGGCCCACAGTGCCTCATGGATGCCCAGTTTTGAGCTGCCAGATCTGTTCATTTCTTCCCTCAGATATAATTGAAAAAAAAATTCTGAAGAAATGCATGAACTAAATAAAAAGGAGAGAGAAATAAATACTGACAAAATGGATGGCAGCATTTGGAAGGTAAAAAGATTTCAGTTTTATTATCGATTAGTGAGAGGAATATATCACACTTTAGGGCTTCTGGAAGTGGATTTACTGATAATCTGGGGAATTGATAGGAAGCTGCTTCATAGTTGGTGGAACAAATTCCCGCCTTTGGGGTGGAGCCAACAGCTGCACCCGTCCAATAACAGACAGAGTAGAAGTACTGTATCAGGCCTTGTTAACTCAGTTGGTACAGCATGAGACTTTTAATCTCAGGGTCTTGGATTTGAGAGCCTTGTTGTGTGGTTGTTCTTCCCTTTTTCAGTCTTCATCAGCAGAGAGTTCAAGGATTGTTTGAAATTAAATTCAACAACATCACCAGATTTCAACTACTCCCACCCCGCCACCTCCCAGTGTAATTGACAGAACTCTCAACCTCTGCCTTCCCCCTTCCCCTCCCTCCCAGAACTGCGACACGGTTCCCCTTGTCCTCATTTTCCACCCCACCTGCCTCCACATCCAAAGGATCATCCTCCACCATTTCTGCCACCACCAGCGTGATGCCACCACTAAACGCATCCTCCCCTCCCCTGTCAGCATTCCGAAGGGATTGTTCCCTCCGCGACACCCTGGTTCACTCCTCCATTACCCCCAATCCCTCGTCCCCTTCCCATGGCACATTCCCATGCAATCGCAGGAGATATAATACCTGCCCTTTTCCCTCCTCTCTGCTCATTATCTAAAGCCCCAAACACTCCTTTTAGGTGAAGCAGCGATTTACTTGTACTTCTTTCAATTATGTATACTGTATTCACTGCTCACAATGCGGTCTCCTCTAAACTGGGGAGACCAAACGAAGATTAGATGGAACACCTCTGCTCAGGCCGAAAGCATGATCCTGAGCTTCTGGTTGCTTGCCATTTCAACACTCCCCACTGCTCTCATGTCAACATTTCTGTCTTTGGCCTGTTCCAGTGTTCTAGTGAAAATCAACCCAAGCTCGAGGAGCAGCACCTGACCTTTTGATCCGACACTCTGCAGCCTTGTGGATTGAACATTGTGTTCAATAACATCAGAGCATGACTGGTGTCAGGCAACCACAAGCATTAACACACTCTTTGCATTTGTCCCAGGACAGCTTTGTTATTTAATCTCTCCTGCCCTCTGCCCTATCAAACACCTTCCCCTTTGTTCTCTCCCACATGCCCCTCCCCTTCACTTGTTTAAAACCGAATTATTTTCTAACCTGTGTCAGTTCTGATGAAAGGTCACAGACCAGAAACATTAACTCTGTTTCTCTCACCACAGATGCTGCCAGAGCTATTGAGTATTTCCAGCACTTTTTGCTTTTATTTCAGATTTCCAGCATCTGCAGTATTTTGCTTTTATTGTGTCAGAAAGTCTTTCCTTGATTCAGGACTCTGACCTCTCTCCAGAATCTCTCTGCTAAAGATTGAACTTTATCTCATTTCACTCACAGCTCAGGGTCAGTGTGGCACAGTGGGACTTCTGGTTGTCTCCCACTTCACAGTCCATCAGTACTGAGAAAACAATGGGGTAGATTACTCACATGTTGTGTTCTGTAACTTTTTACAAACACTTTAATGTATATATTGTCTTCCAAAGCAGTGACAGAATGGTGGCTTTAGTGTGTTGTTGAAATAGCTTTGTTGAGTTCGTGTTGTACTAACAGTTAAACAGTTCTTGGTTCAATCCCAGGTTTTGGCACTTTCAACCTCTCCTGTGTCTTTTTCTTTGGCTCCAATTGTCAAGCTGCATGATTTACTCTGAAATTAGCACCAGAGAACCAAGGAACCAGCGAGCATGAGGAGCTGAAATTAGCACAGATCAAATCCACTTAATATTTCGGACTGAAGATGGTTGCAAATGCTTCAGCTTCATCTTTTGCACTGACGTGCTCAGCACCACCATCATTGAGGATGTGAATGTTTTTGGAGCCTCCTCATCTTGTTAGTTATTTAATTATCCACCACCATTCACGACTGGATGTGGCAGGACTGTGGAGTTGTGATCTGATCCTGAGGGAGATATCCGTGCGTGGAGTGGCGGGATGTATGGAGAGTGATCCTGAAGAGGGTGTCTGAGCCTGGAGTGGAAGCTTTCTGTGGAGGTACAGGAGTAGGCCATTCAGCCCCACTGTTTTATAAAGGTTTAGCATAACTTATTTGCTTTTACTCAATGCCTCTATTATTAAAGCCAAGTGTCCTGTTTGCTCTTAGCAACCTTTTCAAACCTTGATCAAAAAAGATTGGTGTACATTGTCTCATTCTTCCTCCCAAACTGTATCACTTCACAATTTTCTGTGTAAAATGTTATCTGTTGTGTGAAAGCCCATTTTACCAGTGTGTTTAAGTTCCTCTGAAGTGTGTTACTGTCACTGGCATAGGACGAAATTCACGAGCATTCTTTGATGCTATCTCCGTGGAAAGAGCAATCTTACACACTAGCTCAAATTGGGATTTTGTGTGTTTGGTATCTTTCCTCATCCACCAATATAAGCACAAATCTGTCTCATAATGTACGGTCTAAGAATGTGCCAATGTTGCAATGTGGTGATAAATTCTTCAGTGTCACAATGTACTCACCAACTGTTTCACTACTTTTCTGATTTCTGGATCCAAGTTTGTAGCTTTCCGCGATCTCTAGTGGCTGAGGGTTGAGCCTCACTTCAACGAAGAAACGGAAAGTTATGATTTGAAGATTACACTGTCGATCATTCACATCTCTGTCTTCTCCTGAACTTCGAGTTCAAATTTGTTTGTGACGTTGAGTCACACGTTAAGACAGCACAGTCTTTGTCTTTGTGAAGGAATTGATTTGGGAATGGCTGTTTGAAACTGTCCCTTCTTGCACAGAAATTCAGTGCAAATACTTGATCACTCACAATTTCCTTGAGAGAAATTTGTTCACAATCGCATTCGACACGGAAACTGCCTCAGCATTAATCTCACTGAAGCAGAATGTGACCGTGTTGTATGTTTCAGAATGTTGGTGCCGTTATTTGTCGTTTTTAACCGAGACCGGGACACAGGGAAAGGTTCATCCGAGTTTGGAATATATTATCATTCAGGAGGAAGAAAAATCAACAGGAACCAAATAAGAAAACCCAGTCTCCAGATTTGAGAATCTGGAGATCCGCTTTGGGAAAGTGAATCAGAGCAGAATGAAGGGTGAACAGTCCAACTGCCCAGAAGAGATGAAAACACGTCTCAGTCAACACGTTCCCCTGGTTTATGATGCTGGAACATTCCTCACACAGAAATGATTCAACCCAATGACAAACATTCTTACAGCTGATAATTTATGCTACTGATTTGAGGACTGTCTCATGTGGTTACCGAGTGACGACGAGAAGATATTAAACTTTGTTCTATTCAATCTAGCTGTGATGAAGTTTGAATTTTTCTACCTTTTATAAACAGTATTTGAAGGGTCTCGGTAACAATGTTCAGTGTTGATGAGAGTGGGGTCTGGGTGAGAATCTGCTGAGTGTGACAGGGTCAGGACTGGATGCAGGAAGTTCTCTGACAGTCTCCCTCTATCTCTCTAATGGGTTTGAGTTGATTTGCGACTGGTAGCTTTTATTTTACTTTTCTTATTTAGAGACACAGCACTGAAACAGGCCCTTCGGCCCACCGAGTCTGTGCCAACCAGCAACCACCCATTTATACTAATCTTACATTAATCCCATATTCTCTACCACATCCCCACCATTCTCCTACCACGTACCTACACAAGGGACAATTTCCAATGGCCAATTTATCTATCAACCTGCAAGTCTTTTGGAGGTGGAAAGAAACCAGAGCACCCGTCGGAAACCCACACAGACACAGGGAGAACTTGCAAACTCCACACAGGCAGTACCCAGAACTGAATCCTGGTCGCTGGAGCTGTGAGGCTGCGGTGCTAACCATTGCGCCACTGTGCTGCTGTTGGTGTTTTGATAAATGAAGGAAGTTCCCTCCACCCATTATTTTTGGACAGACAGTGTTGTATAAGGATGTAAAGGGTTAATGCTGAAGATAGTGGGATCAACCCCTCCCACTGTCAGAGTGATGATGGAACAGTCACATAAGATGAAGTTTGGGAGAAGAGAGAGCAGCACCAAGGATATTCTGTAAATTAGAAAAGAGTTCTTAGTTCTTTCAGCAGGAACTGTGTCCAGAAAATATCGAGAAACTCACAATTTTATTATTCAGGAGTAGGAACACAGATATTAATTCCAAGTGACAGTTCTGGGACCAATTAACAAAAAAAGTAGAGAACAATATTGCTCACTGATTGAAATCCCCCAGTGAGGAGACAGTTAAACAGGTGATCTGTTGGGGCATCCTTCGATCCAAGGTGTCAGCAACATTTAATCTCCATTTTTGGTGAAATTCTCTGTTATTTGCAATTTTTTTTATCAGCTTTGATGGGCGAGTGAAAAAACTGAAAAAATTGAACAGTTCCATCCTTTCTTTTCTTCCTTCTTATCTTCTTTCCATCAGTTTCTCTTTTCTGTCCCAGATCAATATAATGATGAGAATCCCAATTTAATCTGCTGTTTCTGGTGTTTTATCCATTCCAATCAAAATTTCAACATTCCAATCAAATCTATTTGTTATTCCACAGTGTCTCTCCATGTGTTTTATTCTGTTGTATTCTCTCACAGTCTGTTTGATGATCAATGTAACATCTCACTCTCTGTTCTGGTGAAGATCAGAAGCAGTGATATCTGTTTACACCACCCGACAAGTCGGCCTGAGGCTGTGCCTCGCTGATCATGTGGAGTTAAAGCAATTCTTCCAGTCAGTTCGTTCAGTTGTCATTTCATGAGAAATTCGGTCATCATGACTTCGTCAGTGACCTAATGGTTCAGGTGTCTGAGTGATGTTAATCATGATGTGATGAAATGATTGTATGTTCCAGTCTTTCCGTGGTGGGTTTTCACACTGAGTAGAAACGTGTTGGACATGGTCTGGAAATGTTTCACACCGCTCCATTCCCAACTTCATTTACTGACAGAAGATATATTTCCATCATTGCACAGCTGGCTGCATCGCCAGAAACTGTGCTGAAGGTGACAGCTATGCCTCTACAGCTGACAAGGTGGCCGAGAGGTTAAGGTGATGGGCTGCTAATCTATTGTGCTCTGCACACGTGGGATCGAATCCCATCCTTGTCGCTAGTTTATGAACTGTTCAGTGTATTGTTTGTGTGTGAAGTCAGCCTCGAAACCTGTTCTTGTCAATGTCCAGACAGTGATTCCAGAATTTGTTATACTTCTTTAAAATTGAGACAGCCAATTGGAATTCTTCACTCAAACTGCACTGGAATGAAGATCAAATAGGGATCACGAAACGGAGCAGTATTTTTCCTCCCCTCCTTCCTTCCATCTTTACTTTCTCTGGATTTGCGCCAAGTGAAAGACAAATGGGAAAAGCAAATGGCGAGGGAGCAGATGCCGAAAATTTTCCTTTGGCAAGAAATTTATTTTCAAATCTTCTTGATAGATTAAGTGAGTGAGCAATGCTTTGGCAGATGGAGTTTAAAATGAGGGGTCATCTACTACCTACGATAGATCAGAGTGTTTTTTTGTAAGAGGTGAGATGTTAGAAACGGCGGAGGAGCAGAGACCCGAATACTGAATTAATAAAAGCGAGTGGACTGGTAGAAAATAATGTGAAAAGTGAACAGAATCTGAAGAATGGAACTCATGTTGCAGTGATATAAAGCTCTGTGCTCCTGAAGTAAATGTCCAAGCCCAGATTGTGGGGAATCTGTGGAGAGTGATTTTGTTTTTATTCATTCTTGGGTGTGAGTATCGCTGACAAGGCTAGCATTTATTACCCATTTATATTGCCGTTGAGAAGGTGGTGGAGAGCTGCCTTCTTGAACTGATGCAGTCTTTATGGTGCAGGAACACCCACAGTGCTGTTGGGGAGGGAGTTCCAGGATTGTGACCCAACAACAGTGAAGAAATGGCGATATCGTTCCAAGTCAGGATGGTGAGTGACTTGGAGGGGAACCTGCAGGTAGTGAGTTCCCATGCATCTGCTGCCCTTGTCCTTCGAGGTGGTAGTGGTCACGAGTTTGGAAGGTGCTGTTGAAGGATACTTGGCGAGTTGCTGCAGTGCATGTGGAGATGGTACACACTGCAGCCACTGTTTACTGGTTGTGGAGGGATTGAATGTTTAAGGTGGCGGGTGAGGTGCCGATCAAGTGCGCTGCTTAGTCCTGGATGGTGTTGAGCTTCTTGAGTGTTGTTGAGTGGGATGTATTCCATCACACTCCTGACTTGTGCCTTGTAGATGGTGGACAGGATTTGGGGTGTCAGGAGGTGAGATACTTGCTGCAGAATTCGTAATCTCTGACCTGCGCTTATAGCCACAGCATAGATGTGACTGGTCCAGTTACATTTCTGGTCAAGATGTTGATGGTGGGGGATTTAACGATGATAATGCTTCTGAATATCAAAAGGTAGATTTTTTTTCTCTCTCATTGGAGATGTTCACTGCTTGACACTTGTGTGGCCAGAAGGTTGCTTGTCACTTATCAGCTCAAGCCTGAATGTTGCTCAGGTCTTGCTGCTTGCAGGCACAGACTGCTTCAGTATCTGAAAAGTTGTGAATCATCATCTAACATTCCCACTTCTGACTTATGTTGAAGAGAAAGTCGTCAATAAAACAGCTGGGAAGTTTGGGTCTACGACACTACCCTGAGAAACTCCTGAGGCAATGTCCTGGGCTGAGATGATTGGCCTCCACTAACCACAACATCTTGTTTTGTGCTAGGTATGACTTCAACATGTGGAGGGTTTTCCCCCTGATTCCCATTGACTTCAATTTTGCGAGGCATCCTTGATGCCACACTCACTCAAGGGCAATCACTCTCACCTCTCCTCTGGAATTCCAGTCTTTCGTCTCTGTTTGGACCAAGCTGCAATGAGATCATAAGAACAGAATATCGGAAGAACTCTTCGCAGGAGTAGGCCATTAGGCCCCTCGAGCTTGCTCCGCCATTCAATAGGATCATGGCTGACCTGATCATGACCTCAACCCCACTTTCTTGCCTGCCCACATAACCCTTGGCTCTCTTGTAGATAAAAATCTTGAAGACATTCAATGACCCAGCCTCCACTGCTCTCTGCGGTAAAGAATTCCAAAGATTAATGACCCTCTGAGAGAAGCAATACCTTCCTAAATGTAAAAGCCCTAAATCTGAAACTGTGGCTCCTAGTTCTAGATTCCACCACGAGAGGAAACATCCTCTCAGCATCTACCCTGTCAAGCCCCCTCAGAATCTTATATGTCTCAATACGTTCTCCTTTCATTTTTCTCAACTCCAATGAGTATCGGTCCAACCTGCTCAACTTTCCTCATGAGACAACACCTTCATCACAGGAATTAATCCAATGAACCTTCTCTGAACTGCCTCCAATGCAAGTATATCCCTCCTTAAATAAGGAGACCAAAACTGTACACAGTACTCTAGGTGTGGTTTCACCAGCACCATGTACATTTGTAGCAAGACTTCTCTACTTTTATACTCCATCCCCCTTGCAATAAAGGGTAACATTCCATTTGCCTTCCTAATTATTTGCTGTGCCTGCATGGTAACTTTTTGTGATTCATGTACGAGGACACCCAGATCCTTCTACACCGCAGCATTCTGTAATCTCTCACAATTTAAATAATATTTTCCTTTTCTATTCTTCCTACCAAAGTGGATAACCTCACATTTTCCCACATTATACTCTATCTGCCAAATTATTTCCTGGAGTTGAGAGACCCTGGCAGAACCTAAATTGAGCATTGATGATCAGATTATTGCGAAGTGTGTGGTGCTTGATAGCACTGTTGGTGACATCTTCCATCACTTTGCTGATGATTGATAGTAGACTGATGGGGCGGCAATTGGTCAGATTGGATTTGTCATGCATTTTTTTTGTGGAGAGGGCACACTTGGGCAACTTTCCACATTGTCAAGTAGATGCCCGTGTTGTAGCTCTACTGGAACAGCTTGGCTGAGGGCGCAGCTAGTTCTGGAGCACAAGTCTTCAGTACTAGTGTGGAAGTGAGCAGAAAGGCATGGCACTATGCTTAATGGGAAATATAGCCAAGTTAGGAATAGTAGCTTTGCTGAGCTTTGATTTTAAGTGGCAGAAACCACAATGAAATAGTTAAAAGTAAAGGCAGAGCGTGTGAGACTGTAAAGACTAGCCGACACTGGTAATTGCAAAGACATCTGTTCTTTATGGCCTGATTGTGTGACTCCCTGTGGTTTGGAACAAATGGACTCCTGTGAATCAAATGATCTCCATCCCTGTGTGAGTGATAAGGAGTGCTCGGCCCCTCTTATCTTCGTGACCTGCCACTACTTGATGCAGCTGCAGACTGCATGAAACACTCAGGAATGTACACCTAACAGAGATAGCAGGATGCGCCGCAATTACTTGTCACAAGGTAGAGACAGACTCATGATCCATGTAGGGAGTGAGACTAGAATGATTATTGATGATTCCTATGCTCTTGCTAATTAGCTTGCTTGTCCGCTTTGTTTTATCTTGCTGGTACAAAACAATATTTTATTAGGAACAAGTATGTATTGAAAATGGAGTGTATTGTAACCTCAGTAACAGCTGTACTGCACGTCACCACGTGGGTGAAGTCGAATTGGATCGCACTGATTGGTTAAACAAGGGGGTGTAGCATGAATCTTAATGTATAAACAGTAGTACCTGTATCAAAAAACTTCACTTACTCTAGTGGACCAGACAGACTCTGGGTGGAGTCAGTGTTGTTGCATTAGAGTAAGTCAGCCGGCTAAATGGGCAAATAAAGTAATTGATTTTACCTACACATCCGACTCAGTATATTTACTGAACCAGACTGAAGCCAAAAAGAACTCAGATTTACACTAGAGCCGGAATGTTGTTAGGGCCCATAGTCTTTGCTGTATCGAGTGCCTTCAGCTATGTCTTGCCATTATGTGGAGTGAAGCAAATTGGCTGAAAACTGGAAGCTGTGATGCTGGGGACCTCAAGAGGCCGAGATGAATCATCCACTGAGCAATTTCTGACTGAAGATGGTTTCAAATGCTTCAGCTTCATCTTTTGCACTGACGTGCTCGGCTCCACCAACATTGAGGATAGGGATGTTTTTGGAGCCTCCTCATCTGGTTCGTTATTTAATTGTCCTCCACCTTTCATGACTGGATACCTAGTTTCTCAGGGCAGTGTCCAAGGCCCAACCATCCTCAGCTGTTTCATTGATGGCTTTCTCTTCAACATAAGTGAGAAGTGGGAATGTTCGCTGATGATTCACAACTCCTCAGATACTGAAGCAGTCTGTGCCTGCAAGCAGCAAGACCTGAACAACATTCAGGCTTGAGCTGATAAGTGACAAGCAACATTCTTTGATCGGATCCTGATTGAGATATCCGTGCGTGGAGCGGTGGGATGTATGGAGAGTGATTCTGAAGAGGATGTCTGAGCCTGGAGGGCAGAATCTGTGGAGAGTGGTCCTCAAAGGATGTCCGTGTCTGGAGATTTAGGATCTCTGAAGAGGGTCTCCGAGCCCATAGTGCTGGGATCAATGGAGAGTGATCCTGAAGTGGGTGTCCGAACCTGGAATGGCGGGATCTGTGGAGAGTGATCCTGAAGTGGGTGTCTGAGCCTGGAGGGCAGAATCTGTGGAGCGTGATCCTGATGAGTGTGTGTAAACCTGGAATGGAAGCTTTCTGTAGAGGTACAGGTGGAGGCCCTTCATTCCCAGTATTTCATAAAGGTTTAGCATAACTTATATGCTTTTACTCTATGCCTCTATTAATAAAGCCAAGTGTCCTGTTTGCTCTTAGCTACCTTTTCAATCCTTCTAACATTGGTGTACATTGTCTCTCTGCTCCTGCACCCAGTTTAGAATTGTAACGTTTCATTTATCTGGCATTCTTCCTTCCAAATTGTATCACTTCACACTTCTCTGTGTAAAATTTCATCTGTTATGTGAAAGCCCATTTTACCATTTTGTTTTAAGTTCCCCAGAAGTGTGTTACGATCACTGGCATAGGACAAAATTCCTGAACATTCTTTGATGCTATCTCCATAGACAGAGCAATCGTTTACGCGAGCTCAAATGTAGGATTTTGTGTGTTTAGTATCTTATTTCACCCACCAATATAAGCACAAATATGTCACGTAAATCCTGTTCACTGCAGTCCCTGCTGCTGTTTGCTGCCTATATTTACAGACTTTAATCTCAACCTCGTCACCATGTTCTCTAATATATTCAGGGGGCATCAGCAGAGAAAATGTTCAAGCGTGGCAAGTGCAAGGAAGTGTTTATTTATGTCATTATGTCATGAACATAATATACAAATTTTACATGTGTGAATCATCAATATGCGTCTTCATAAATGGAACCCCGTCACAATAAACACTGCCACCTTTCAATGTTTAGCAGACAGGTTTGACGGCCTGATGTGTGTGATTCCCATATTAATGTGTTTGTACAAAGTTCGGGGAAAGATGGAGATACGAATAATTTACAGGGAAATCTTTTAAGCATATTACCACATCTCTCACTCACAAAGATCTGCAAACACATGGATTCCAAAAGAACCTGAGTACAAAATCACCTAAAATAAACACAGCCAGAGAGACTTGCAATAACCTGTAGCTCAGGGAAAATACATGATGTTATGGAAGGGATTCTGTTTCTTCTGTTAAAATATTTTTTGAAGAAGTCATAATTAAACTGAATAAATGTAGGACCAGTTCTTTTTCAAGAGAGCACCAAAAGAACCAATTTGGCAACTATGTTTACTGGTTGTCACATGATTCAAGTTAAATATAGAGCAGAAACCCTGGTAACCGGGAGAAATATGGTTCGCGAAGTCAGTCTTGCCCCTTGATTGGACAACCTTGGCAGCAGCAGCGCAAACCTCAGACAGCAGAAAACTCAGAACCTTTGGTTGTAGCAGTCAGTGTGTTTTACCTGCTGGAGTGAGCAGCTGATAAAGTTAGCCTGAAGAATCGTCAAGGAAGGAGAGAAGACCACAACCCAGTTTGTTTTCCAGAAAATCTTTAAAAGACCCTGAGAAGTCCACTGAGTTAATTCATCTTGTCGCATGTCTTTGAAGAAGGCCTGCTAAAATTAATTCTCAATGCCTTCTGAAAAGAACTGTTCTAAAATACCCTAGTGACCTGTCTATGTATACTCGGAAGTTAGACTGTATTCCAGTTTTGGAGCAACATATCTCATCTGATGATTTCTTCAAAAATGAGTAAATAAACAGCCCAAGAGGTTTTTTTTGTCTGTAACAGAGTGCTGAATTAAAAAAAAAATCCCTTTTATTTTTTCTGCTATCCGGTGTGTGTGTGCGCGTGTGGCTCGAAGATAAAAAAAAGGACTTTAAAAGTTGTTCAAGGTGAAAAAGGAACTTTTAAAATTTCCACCTGTGTGTTTATGCTTTACTTCATGACTAGTTAAAACTTGTTCGACAATAAATGGATAATTTTGTTGTTCATTAAAGAAACCTGGTCAGTGTCTTCTATTCTGGGAAAAATAGAGTACATGATTGACTGTATCAGTAGTGGGAAAAGTTCACATCGATGTTGTGACCTGTGGAGAAGTGGGATGAGAATAAAGAGTGCCCTCCTCTGCCCTTAGTTGTCACAGCACTTGTGATCTGGCTCAGCAGCTTAATTGGTTCGAGTGTTTGTCTAATAATCAGAAAATCTTGGATTCATATCCTTGCTTCAAAAGTTTAGCTATCAATCATTTACATCCATTTTCTTGTGAACTTTAACTTTTCTTATGAATTTCATTCACAAAAGAAAACAGCTCAGTGGTCGCCTTTGTGAAGGATGTGAGTTTGAAATGGCTGTTCCTGCTCGTACAGATGTTCAGTGCTAATATTTCAACGGCAACTCAATCCCCTACAATTTCTTTGAGAGCAATGTGTTTGCAGTTGCATTTAACCTGGAAAACAGCTCAACATTAATCTCACTGAAGGAAAGTGTGACCGTGTTGTCTGTTTCAGAGTGTTTGTGTCATTTTGTGTCTCTTTTAACCAAGACTATGGAAGCTCCCTAGGAAGCTCCCTTGCTGTTCAACTCTATCCATGGCCATCTGCTTCCATCCCTAACGTTTTCTCCCCCAATCTGCCCTCTTAAACTGTTTAAATTCCCCTGGCTCTTTAAATCAGTTCATTTTAGCCCTATCTAAAAGTTAACAGTTAGTTTAGTGTATGTTACCTGGGCCCACTGCCCTCCCCCAGCCACACCTGCTCTTTGTTTTCTCAATGAAATTGATCCGGATGAAACTGACGAGAACAGCTGCCGATACTTTAATCTCCGATCCTGCTGTCTTCACAGTCCAGAGTGTCTGCAGCCACGGCATGCGGTAAGTCCATTGAGGTGAAGAAGGAGCTGCGGGACCCGAGAGAAGTCCTGTGTAAAGGTGCCCCGAACACCCAAAACATCCACGAACGGCCCCCCCGGCCGCAACTTCGAAGCGCCCGCGGGAGATGGCTCGGAGAGCATCTGCAGCGCACTGTCGGCAATGCTGCATGCCTTTATTTAAACCACTGCAAAAAAAAAAACCCTTAGCAAATGTAATCACCTCTAAGTCTGCCAAATGATGCTTCACCTCCCGAAGGACGTGGATGAGCTTTCCGGACGTCGATGGTGGGCACTGAGGAAATGGCTTATTACCTGCACCAGATTCCACCCCCCCTCCCCCCCCCCTTTACCCCCCTTCCACCCCCCCCCCTTTACCCCCCTTCCCCCCCCCCCCACCCCCGTCCCCTTCCCTGCTCCACCCTCTCAGCTCACCCCCTCACAACCCCGTCCCAGCCCGCCCCCCCCTCGCACCATCTTCACCCCGCACCCCCTTCCCCTGCACCCCACCCCCTCCCTCTACCCCTCCCCCTTGCATCCCCTCCTCCCACCGGCACCATCCTACACCTGTGTAGGGGCCCCAACAACCCCACTGCCTTGTGGGCGTCTCGGGAGAGACCAAGGCTAAGGGAGTAAACCCTAACAGAAAATCCGGAGCGGAACCCCGTAGGCGGTCATGTGTCACCTTTGGCATGTTTCCGGCAGTTCCTGCAGCCATACTGGTGCCAAACGTCGTGTCCTGCACTCCTTTGGACCCCACCAGAAAGGCCGAGAGGGGGGTTTTGACGACTGGGCAACTCTCAACCTCCATAAATTTGCCCAGGCATGCGCCATGGAGAGGTCACTCCATAGTTGCCTCACAGCGACTGAAACAACACGGAAGGCAGCAGTTACGGGTTATAAGTCCAGATAAATTGGCGTAGAAACTGGGCGCCACGGGTTGCCTTTGTCGGTGGGAGAGGTCATTGCACCTCACTGGACAGCTACCGCCCGCCTCAAACCGGGCAGCCCCCGGTCAATAAGGTTCTGTCCCGCCACAGTCTGCCTGCTTCAATGGGTGCTTGGAGCTCAGGGTCATTGCCCGAAAGGTGGACTGACACACCGCACCAAACAACATGAAAAAAGGAAAGAAGGTACCAGCCCTTCGCTTTGCAAGCTGGAACGTCAGAACTATGTGTCCTGGCCTGTCGGAAGACCTTACACAAATCAACGATTCTCGGAAGACCGCCATCATTAACAACGAGCTCAGTAGACTCAATGTGGACATTGCAGCACTTCAGGAGACTCGCCTCCCCGCGAGTGGCTCTCTAGCAGAGCAAGACTACACCTTCTTCTGGCAGGGCAGGGATCCTGAAGAACCAAGACAGCATGGAGTGGGCTTCGCCATCAGAAACTCCTTGCTCAGCATGATAGAGCCTCCCTCAAATGGCTCGGAACGCATACTGTCCATCCAACTGCTCACCACCTCTGGTCCAGTACACCTACTCAGCATCTATGCTCCAACACTCTGTTCCGCACCTGAAGCTAAAGACCAGTTCTATGAACAACTCCATAACATCATTAGCAGCATCCCCAACACCGAACACCTATTCCTGCTGGGGGACTTTAATGCCAGGGTTGGGGCCGACCATGACTCATGGCCCTCCTGCCTTGGGCGCTATGGCGTTGGAAGGATGAATGAGAACGGGCAGAGACTGCTTGAGTTGTGTACCTATCATAACCTCTGCATCACCAACTCGTTCTTTCACACTAAACCCTGTCACCAGGTTTCATGGAGGCACCCAAGATCACGTCGTTGGCACCAGCTAGACCTCATTGTCACAAGGCGAGCCGCCTTAAACAGTGTTCAAATCACACGCAGCTTCCACAGTGCGGACTGCGACACCGACCACTCCCTGGTGTGCAGCAAGGTTAGACTCAGACCAAAGAAGTTGCATCATTCCAAGCAGAAGGGCCACCCGCGCATCAACACGAGCAGAATTTCTCACCCACAGCTGTTACAAAAATTTCTAAATTCACTTGTAACAGCCCTTCAAAACACTCCCACAGGGGATGCTGAGACCAAGTGGGCCCACATCAGAGACGCCATCTATGAGTCAGCTTTGACCACCTACGGCAAAAGTGCGAAGAGAAATGCAGACTGGTTTCAATCTCATAATGAAGAGCTGGAACCTGTCATAGCCGCTAAGCGCATTGCACTTTTGAACTACAAGAAAGCCCCCAGCGATTTAACATCCGCAGCACTTAAAGCAGCCAGAAGTACTGCACAAAGAACAGCTAGGCGTTGCGCAAACGACTACTGGCAACACCTATGCAGTCATATTCAGCTGGCCTCAGACACCGGAAACATCAGAGGAATGTATGATGGCATGAAGAGAGCTCTTGGGCCAACCATCAAGAAGATCACCCCCCTCAAATCTAAATCGGGGGACATAATCACTGACCAACGCAAACAGATGGACCGCTGGGTTGAGCACTACCTAGAACTGTACTCCAGGGAGAATGCTGTCACTGAGACTGCCCTCAATGCAGCCCAGCCTCTACCAGTCATGGATGAGCTGGACATACAGCCAACCAAATCGGAACTCAGTGATGCCATTGATTCCCTAGCCAGCGGAAAAGCCCCTGGGAAGGACAGCATTACCCCTGAAATAATCAAGAGTGCCAAGCCTGCTATACTCTCAGCACTACATGAACTGCTATGCCTGTGCTGGGACGAGGGAGCAGTACCCCAGGACATGCGCGATGCCAACATCATCACCCTCTATAAAAACAAAGGTGACCGCGGTGACTGCAACAACTACCGTGGAATCTCCCTGCTCAGCATAGTGGGGAAAGTCTTTGCTCGAGTCGCTCTGAACAGGCTCCAGAAGCTGGCCGAGCGCGTCTACCCTGAGGCACAGTGTGGCTTTCGTGCAGAGAGATCGACTATTGACATGCTGTTCTCCCTTCGTCAGATACAGGAGAAATGCCGTGAACAACAGATGCCCCTCTACATTGCTTTCATTGATCTCACCAAAGCCTTTGACCTCGTCAGCAGACGTGGTCTCTTCAGACTACTAGAAAAGATCGGATGTCCACCAAAGCTACTAAGTATCATCACCTCATTCCATGACAATATGAAAGGCACAATTCAACATGGTGGCTCCTCATCAGAGCCCTTTCCTATCCTGAGTGGTGTGAAACAGGGCTGTGTTCTCGCACCCACACTTTTTGGGATTTTCTTCTCCCTGCTGCTTTCACATGCGTTCAAATCCTCTGAAGAAGGAATTTTCCTCCACACAAGATCAGGGGGCAGGTTGTTCAACCTTGCCCGTCTAAGAGCGAAGTCCAAAGTACGGAAAGTCCTCATCAGAGAACTCCTCTTTGCTGACGATGCTGCTTTAACATCTCACACTGAAGAATGCCTGCAGAGTCTCATCGACAGGTTTGCGTCTGCCTGCAATGAATTTGGCCTAACCATCAGCCTCAAGAAAACGAACATCATGGGGCAGGATGTCAGAAATGCTCCATCCATCAATATTGGCGACCACGCTCTGGAAGTGGTTCAAGAGTTCACCTACCTAGGCTCAACTATCACCAGTAACCTGTCTCTAGATGCAGAAATCAACAAGCGCATGGGTAAGGCTTCCACTGCTATGTCCAGACTGGCCAAGAGAGTGTGGGAAAATGGCGCACTGACACGGAACACAAAAGTCCGAGTGTATCAGGCCTGTGTCCTCAGTACCTTGCTCTACGGCAGCGAGGCCTGGACAACGTATGCCAGCCAAGAGCGACGTCTCAATTCATTCCATCTTCGCTGCCTTCGGAGAATACTTGGCATCAGGTGGCAGGACTATATCTCCAACACAGAAGTCCTTGAAGCGGCCAACATCCCCAGCTTATACACACTACTGAGTCAGCGGCGCTTGAGATGGCTTGGCCATGTGAGCCGCATGGAAGATGGCAGGATCCCCAAAGACACATTGTACAGTGAGCTCGCCACTGGTATCAGACCCACCGGCCGTCCATGTCTCCGTTATAAAGACGTCTGCAAACGCGACATGAAATCGTGTGACATTGATCACAAGTCGTGGGAGTCAGTTGCCAGCATTCGCCAGAGCTGGCGGGCAGCCATAAAGACAGGGCTAAATTGTGGCGAGTCGAAGAGACTTAGTAGTTGGCAGGAAAAAAGACAGAGGCGCAAGGGGAGAGCCAACTGTGCAACAGCCCCAACAAACAAATTTCTCTGCAGCACCTGTGGAAGAGCCTGTCACTCCAGAATTGGCCTTTATAGCCACTCCAGGCGCTGCTTCACAAACCACTGACCACCTCCAGGCGCGTATCCATTGTCTCTCGAGATAAGGAGGCCCAAAAGAAGTTAAAACTTGTTCGACAATAAATGGATAATTTTGTTGTTCATTAAAGAAACCTGGTCAGTGTCTTCTATTCTGGGAAAAATAGAGTACATGATTGACTGTATCAGTAGTGGGAAAAGTTCACATCGATGTTGTGACCTGTGGAGAAGTGGGATGAGAATAAAGAGTGCCCTCCTCTGCCCTTAGTTGTCACAGCACTTGTGATCTGGCTCAGCAGCTTAATTGGTTCGAGTGTTTGTCTAATAATCAGAAAATCTTGGATTCATATCCTTGCTTCAAAAGTTTAGCTATCAATCATTTACATCCATTTTCTTGTGAACTTTAACTTTTCTTATGAATTTCATTCACAAAAGAAAACAGCTCAGTGGTCGCCTTTGTGAAGGATGTGAGTTTGAAATGGCTGTTCCTGCTCGTACAGATGTTCAGTGCTAATATTTCAACGGCAACTCAATCCCCTACAATTTCTTTGAGAGCAATGTGTTTGCAGTTGCATTTAACCTGGAAAACAGCTCAACATTAATCTCACTGAAGGAAAGTGTGACCGTGTTGTCTGTTTCAGAGTGTTTGTGTCATTTTGTGTCTCTTTTAACCAAGACTATAACACGACGCAAAGGGGAGGGTTGATCCGAGGTTTAGAATATATTATCATTCAGGAGCAAGAAAAATCAAATAGAACAAAATAAGAAAACCCAGTCGCCAGATTTGAGAATCTGTAGATCCGCTTTGGGAAAGTGAATCAGAGCAGAATGAAGGGTGAACTGTCTGACTGCCCAGAAGAGATGAAGACACAGCTCAGTCAGCACGTTCCCCTGGTTTATGATGCTGGAACATTCCTCACACAGAAATTATTCAATCAATATTCATCTGCCAAGTCGGTCTGAGGCTGTGCCTCTCTGATCATGTGGAATTAAAGCAATTCTTCCAGTCAGTTAGTTCAGTTGTCATTTCATGAGAAATTCGGTCATCATGACTTCGTCAGTGACCTCATGGTTCAGGTGTCTGAGTGATGTTAATCATGATGTGATCAAATGAATGTATGTTCCAGTCTTTCCGTGGTGGATTTTCACACTGAGTAGAAACGTGTTGGACATGGTCTGGAAATGTTTCACACCGCTCCATTCCCAACAGGCCATGACCTGATGTGATGCAAATTTCATTTACTTACAGAAGCTGCATTTCCATCATTGCACATCTGGCTGCACAGCCAGGATCTGTACTGTCCAAACAGCTGACAAGGTGGTCGAGAGGTTAAGACGGTGGCGTATTAATGCATTTTGCTTTGCATGTGTGGGTTCGGATCCCAATTTTGTCGTTGGTTTATGAAGAGTCTAGGACATTGTTGTGGGGGAGCTTTTGTGGAAAGTTGGCCTGGAAACATGTTCTTGTCAATATCTCGCTGGTGATTCCAGAATTGTTTATACTTTATTAAAATTGAGACAGACAATCGGAATTCTTCACCCAAATTGGACTGGAATGAAGATCAAATAGGGATCACGAAAAGGAGGAAGATTTTTCCCTCCCTCCTTCCTTCCATCTTTACTTTCTCTGGATTTACAACAAATGAAAGACTAACGGGAAAAGCAAACGGCGAGGGAGCAGAAGCAGAACATTATCCTTTGGCAAGAAATTTATTTTCAAATCTTCTTGATAGATTAAGTGAGTGAGCAATGCTTTGGCAGATGGAGTTTAAAATGTGCGGTCATCTAGCACCTACGAAAGACAGATCAGAGTGTTTTTTATAAGTGGTGAGATGTTAGAAACTGGAGAAGCAGAGACCCACGTGCTGAATCACTAAACACTAACGGACTGGTAGAAAATAATGTGAAAGGTGAATGGAATCTGAAGATTGGAACTCACGTTGTAGTTATATCAAGCTCTGTGCTCCTGAAGTAAATGTCCAAGCCTGAATTGTGGGGAATCTGTGGAGAATGATTTGTTTTTTATTTATTCTTGGGTGTGAGTATCGCTGGCAAGGCTGGCATTTATTGTCCATCCCTAATTGCCCTTGAGAATGTGGTGGGGAGCTGCCTTCTTGAACTGCTGCAGTCAATGTGGTGTGGGAACACCCACAGTGCTATTGCAGAGGGAGTTCCAGGATTTTGACCCAACAACAGTGAAGAAATGGTGATATAGTTCCAAGTCATGATGGTGAGTGACTTGGAGGTGAACCTGCAGGTGGTGGTGTTCCCATGCATCTGCTGCCCTTGTCCTTCGAGGTAGTGATCACGGGTTTGGATGGTGCTGTCGAACGTTACTTAGCGAGTTACTGCAGTGCATCTTGTAAGTGGTACACATTGCTGCCACTGTGCTCTGGTGGTGGAGGGAGTGAATGTTTAAGGTGGTGGGTGAGGTACCGATGAAGAGGACTGCTTTGTCCTGGGTGGTATTGAGCTTTTTATATGTTTTTGGAGCTGCAGCTATCCAGAAAAGTGGAGAGTATTCCATCACACTCCTGACTTGTGCCTTGTAGACAATGGACAGGCTTTGGCATGTCAGGAGGTGAGATACTTGCTGCAGAATTCCCAATTTCTGACCTACGCTAAAAGCCGCAGCATAGATGTGACTGGTCCAGTTTAGGTTATAATCAATGGTAACCCCCAAGATGTTGTTGGTGAGGGATTCAGTGATGATAATGCTGCTGAGTATTAAAAGGTAGATGGTTTGATTCTCTCTCATTGGAGATGTTCACTGCGTGGCACTTTTGTGGCAACCAAGTCGCTTGTCACTTATCAGCTCAAGCCTGAATGTTGTTCAGGTCTCGCTGCTTGCAGACATGGACTGCTTCAGTATCTGAGGAGTTGTGAATCATCACCTAACATTCCCACTTCTGACTTAAGTTGAGGGGAAACTCATTAATAAAACAGCTGAGGATGGTTGAGCCTAGGACACTACCCTGAGAAACTCCTGAGGCAATGTCCTGGATTGAGATGATCGGCCTCCACCAACCATAATCATCTTGCTTTGTGCTCGGTATGACTCCAACAAGTGGACAATTTTCCCCTGATTCCCATTGATTTCAATTGTGCTAGGGATCCTTGATGCCACACTCACTCAAGGGTAATTACTCTCACCTCTCCTCTGGAATTCCACTCTTTTGTCTCTATTTGGAACAAGCTGCAATGAGATCACAAGAACAGAAATAGTAGCAGCAGGAGGCCATTTGACCCCTCGAGCCTTCTCCGGCATTCAATAGGATCATGGCTGATCTGATCCTGGCATCAAGCCCACTTTCTTGCCTGCCCCCCATAACCCTTGACTTCCTTGTAGATAAAAATCCAAAGATGAACTACTGTCTGAGAGAAGAAATTCCTCCTCATTTCCTTCTTAAATGGAAAATCCCTAATTCTGAAACTGTGTCCCCTAGTTCTAGATTCCACCACGAGGGGAAACATCCTCTCAGCATCTACCCTGTCAAGACACTTCAGAATCTTATATGTCTCAATACGATCACCTCTCATGTTTCTAAACTCCAATCAGTATAGGTCCAACCTGCTCAATCCTCCTCACAAGACAACCCCTTCATCACAGGAATAAATCCAGTGAAACTTCTCTGAACTTTTTTAAAATTTCCAACATATACTTTATTCGTTAAAAAAACTATAAAAAGATACATTACAAAACAGTTCAAAAACAGCACCAAGTCAACAATACAAAGATTGCAAAGGCGATCAGTTTCCTTCAGTACAGGAGTGAATTGCCTCACAACCCTTCCATTTCATTTTACCTGCCATGTACTTTTTGCAGCAAACAAATATTTTCTGGAATAAAAACAAGAAATACTGGAACCACTCAGCACGTCTGGCAGCATCTGTGGAAAGAGAAGCAGAGTTAACGTTTCGGGTCACTGACCCTTCTTCGAAACTGACAAATATTAAAAATGTCACAGGTTATAAGCAAGTGAGGTGGGGGTGGGGCAAGAGATAACAAAGGAGAAGGTGCAGGTTGGACAAGGCCACATCGCTGACCAAAAGGTCAGCAATATAAAAGGCTGTAAAAAATGTAAAAAAGCAAAAAAGAAGAAAAAAGAAAAAACAACGAAAAATGAAAGTAAAATGGGGGGCTGTCATGCTCTGAAATTATTGAACTCAATGTTCAGTCCGGCAGGCTGTCGTGTGCCTAATCGATAGATGAGATGCTGTTCCTCGAGCTTGCGTTGATGTTCACTGGAACACTGCAGCAATCCCAGGACAGAGATGTGAGCATGAGAGCAGGGGGGAGTGTTGAAATGGCAAGAAACCGGAAGCTCAGGGTCCTGCTTGCAGACCGAGCGGAGGTGTTCCTCAAAACGGTCACCCAGTCTGCGCTTGGCCTCCCCAATATAGAGGAGACCACATTGTGAGCAGCGAATACAGTATACGACATCGAAAGAAGTACAAGTAAATCGCTGCTTCACCTGAAAGGAGTATTTGGGGCCTGGGATAGTGAGGAGAGAGGAGGTAAATGGGCAGGTATTACACCTCCTGCGATTGCAGGGGAAGGTGCCATGGGATGGGGACGAGGTGGTGGGGGTAATGGAGGAGTGGACCAGGTTGTCGCGGAGGGAACGATCCCTTCGGAATGCTGACAGGGGAAGGGAGGGGAAGATGCGACTGGTAGTGGCATCACGCTGGAGGTGGCGAAAATGGCCAAGGATGATCCTTTGGATATGGAGGCTGATGGAGTGGAAAGTGAGGACAAGGGGAACCCTGTCACGGTTCTGGGAGGGAGGGGAAGGGTTGAGGGCAGAAGTACGGGAAATGGGCCGGACACGGTTGAGGGCCCTGTCAACAACAGTGGGGGGGATTCCTCGGTTGAGGAAAAAGAAGGTCATATCAGAAGCACCGTCATGGAAGGTAGCATCATCAGAGCAGATGCGTCGAAGACGGAGAAACTGGGAGAATGGAATGGAGTCCTTACAGGAGGTAGGGTGTGAAGAAGTGTAGTCGAGGTAGCTGTGGGAGCCGGTGGGCTTATAATGGATATTGGGAGACAACCTATCCCCAGAGATGGAGACAGAGAAGTCGAGGAAGGGAAGGGAAGTGTCAGAGATGGACCACGTATGGGTGAGAGAAGAGTGGAAATTGGAAGCAAAGTTGATAAAGTTTTCCAGTTCGGGGCGGGAGCAGGAAATGGCACCGATACAGTCATCAATGTACCGGAAAAAGAGTTGGGGGAGGGGGCCTGAGTAGGGCTGGAACAAAGAATGCTCGACATATCCCACAAAAAGACAGGCATAACTAGGACCCATGCGGGTACCCACAGCGACACCTTTTACTTGAAGGAAGTGCGTGGAGTTGAAGGAGAAGTTGTTCAATGTGAGAACAAGTTCAGCCAGGCGGAGGAGGGTGGTGGTGGATGGGGACTGGTTGGGCCTCTGTTCCAGGAAGAAGCGGAGAGCCCTCAAGCCATCCTGGCGGGGGATGGAGGTGCAGCGCGATTGGACGTCCATAGTGAAGAGGAGGCGGTTGGGACCAGGAAACTGGAAATTGTCAAAATAACGTAAGGCGTCAGAAGAGTCACGGATGTAGTTGGGAAGAGACTGGACCAGCGGAGAAAAGATAGAGTCAAGATAGGAAGAAATAAGTTAAGTGGGGCAGGAGCAGGCTGACACAATGGGTCTGCCGGGACGTACCCGTTTGTGGATTGTGGGAAGGAGGTAGAAGCGGGCTGTCCGTTGGAAGCTGTAGAGGGAAGATCTCCAGAGGAGATGAGGTCAGTGACAGTCCTTTGGACGGTGGCTTGATGTTCGGTGATGGGGTCATGGTCCAGAGGGAGGTAGGAAGAAGTGTCTGTGAGTTGGCACTGAGCCTCTGCAAGGTAGAGGTCGGTACGCCATACAACAACAGCACCACCCTTGTCTGCAGGTTTGATGACCATGTCGGGGTTCGACCTGAGAGAACGGAGTGCCTCAAGATCAGAGGGGGACAGGTTAGAGTGAGTGAGGGGGGCAAAGAAATTGAGATGACAAATGTCTAGCCGACAGTTTTCAATGAAGAGATCAAGAGCGGGTAAGTGGCCAGCGGGGAAGGGGGGCGGGGTCCAAGTAGAGGGAGAATGCTGGAGGTGGGAGAATGGGTCTGCTGGTCGGGAGGAGGACTCCTGGTCAAAGAAGTGAGCCTGGAGGCGGAGAAATATTTTCTGGATACAGCCCGAGGGGATTTCCATGGATCCAGTCCCTCACTTCACCTTGGTGGGGGTACCTTACACAGTGGTCTTCCCCAGTGAACCTTTGCAGCGGCTGCCCCAAGCTGTCGTGCGTCCCTCAGCACGAAGTCTTGGACCTTGGAATGTGCCAGTCTGCAACATTCGGTCGTGGACAACTCTCTGCGCTGGACGACCAGCAAGTTTCGGGCAGACCAAAGGGCGTCTTTCACCGAATTAATAGTCCTCCAGCAGCAGTTGATGTTTATCTCGGTGTGCATCCCTGAGAAAAGCCTGCAGAGCACAGACTCCTGTGTTACACAGCTGCTTGGGATGAACCGCGATAAAAACCACTGCATCTTTTTCTACACCTGATTTGCAAAGACAGACAGGGCAGTCCTCTCTCCTCTGTCTTGTTTGTTTGCTGTATTGAACCCTTTGCTGAGTCTATTAGGAAGGATGCAAGCATAAGGGGGGGGGGTTACAATCCGAGGCAGTGGAGTCACTCAGGTTAAAACTTCCCTGTACCTGGATGACGTCGCCGTCTTTTGCTCGGATCTGCTGTCCGTTCGCAGACTGATCAGCATCTGTGACCAGTTCGAACTCGCCTCGGTAGCCAAAGTTAACCACGGCAAGTGCGAGTCCATGTTCTTTGGGAACTGGGCTGACCGATCCTTTGTCCCCTTCACCATCAGGTCAGACTACCTGATGGTGCTGGGGATATGGTTCGGAAGGGCTGGGACGTGCACCAAAACCTGGAAGTAGCGAGTAGCCAGGATACACCATAAGCTGAGCATGTGGGAGCAGCGATCTCTCTCCATTGTGGGTAAGAACCTGGTGATCAGGTGCGAGGCGCTCACGTTGCTGTACGTGGTGCAGGTCTGGCCCATATGCCACTCCTGCGCTGTGGCGATCACCCGAGCCATTTTCCGCTTCATTTGGGGTTCCAAAATGGACCAGGTCTGGAGGGACACGATGTTCAAACCCCTGGATAAGGGCGGGAAAAATTTACCCAACGTCGCCCTCATCCTGATGACTACCTTCGTGTGCGGCTGCATCAAGCTGTGCGCAAATTCCCAGTGCACAATCTCCAAGTGTCACTACGTGCTGAGGTTCTATCTGTCCCCAGCGTTGTGAAGGATGGGCCTGCTCACATTGCCGCGGAATGCTCCATCCAGTTGGACCGTGCCGTACCACCTATCCTTCGTGGGAAAGTTTCTGTGGAAAAACATCTTTGACCACCAATCCTTCAGGTAGTGGTCTGCACGGAATGTCCTCAAGGCCCTACAGGAAAAGGAGATGGTGGATCCAGTCGGATGGTTCCCCGAGCAAACTTCCAAAGTCATTTGGCGGAATGCCTCATCACCAGAACTTTCAAACAAGCACCAAGATGAAACTTGGCTGGTGGTGAGAAGAGCCCTCCCCATCAGATCCTTCCTGCACGCCCGAAGTCTAACCCCCTCCGCACAATGCCCTCGAGGTGGCTGTGGTGGGGAAGAGACAGTTGCCCACCTCTTTCTCTGAATTGCCTCCAATGCAAGTATATCCCTCCTTAAATAAGGAGACCAAAACTGTACACAGTACTCCAGGTGTGGTTTCACCAACACCCTGTACATTTTGAGCAATACTTCTCTCCTTTTATACTCCATTCCCCTTTGTAATAAAGGGTGACATTCCATTTGCCTTCCTAATTATTTGCTCTACCTGCATGCTAACTTTTTGTGATTCATGTACGAAGACACCCAGATCCTTCTATATCGCAGCATTCTGTAGTCTCTCGCAATTTAAATAATATTTAATTTATCTGTTCTTACTACCAAAGTGAATAACCTCACATTTTCCCACATTATACTCCAGCTTCCAAATGTTTGCCTGGATCCGAGAGGCCCTGGCGGAATCTAAACTGAGCATCGATGAGCAGATTATTGCTAAATGCATGGTGATTGATAGCACTGTTGATGACATCTTCCATCACTTTGCTGATGATTGATAGTAGACTGATGGGGCGGTAATTGGTCAGATTGGATTTGTCCTGCTTTTTTTTTATGGACAGGACACACCTGGGTAATTTTCCACATTGTCGAGCAGCTGTTTGTGTTGTAGCTCAAAAAAAAATTTATCTTAATAAATTATCGGCTGTAAGCACGTTTGTCATCGTGTTGAATAATTTCTGTGTGAGGAATGTTCCAGCATCATAAACCAGGGGAACGTGCTGACTGAGCTGTGTCTTCATCTCTTCTGGGCAGTCGGACAGTTCACCCTTCATTCTGCTCTGATTCACTTTCCCAAAGCGGATCTACAGATTCTCACATCTGGAGACTGGGTTTTCTTGTTAGGTTCCTTTTGATTTTTCTTGCTCCTGAATGATAATATATGCCAACCTTGGATCAACCTTGCGTTGTGTCCCAGTCTTGGTTAGGAGCGACACATAACGGCACCAACACTCTGAAACAAACAACACGGTCACTCTTTCCTTCAGTGAGATTAATGTTGAGGCGGTTTCCATGTTGAATGCAATTGTGAACAAATTTCTCACAAAGAAATTGTGGGTGATTTGAGCATTTGCACTGAATTTCTGTGCAAGGAGGGGCAGTTTCAAACAGCCATTCCGAAATCACTTCCTTCACAAAGACAAAGACTGTGCTGTCTTAATGTGTCACTCAACTTCACAAACAAATTTGAACTCGAAGTTCAGGAGAAGACAGAGTGGTGAATGATTGATAGTGTTATCTTTGGATGAGAAAAGATACTAAACATACAAAATCCAACATTTGAGCTGGCATGTAAGATTGATCTTTCCATGGTGATGTTCACTGGAACACTGGAACAGGCCCAAGACAGAAATGTTGACATGAGAGCAGGGGGTAGTGTTGAAATGGCAAGGAACCAGAAGCTCGGGGTCATGCTTTCGGACTGAGCCGAGGTGTTCCATCTAATCTGCGTTTGGTCTCCCCAGTTTAGAGGAGACCACATTGTGAGCAGTGAATACAGTATACATAATTGAAAGAAGTACAAGTAAATCGCTGCTTCACCTGAAAGGAGTGTTTGGGCTTTAGATAATGAGCAGAGAGGAGGGAAAAGGGCAGGTATTATATCTCCTGCGATTGCATGAGAAGGTGCCTTGGGAAGGGGACGAGGTGTCAGGGATAATGGAGGAGTGGACCAGGGTGTCGTGGAGGGACCGATCCCTTCGGAATGTTGACAGGGGATGGGAAGATGAGGTAGGTGGTTCCATCACGCTGGAGGTGGCGGAAATTGTGGAGGATGATCCTTTGGATGTGGAGGCAGGTGGGGTGGAAAGTGAGTCGCAGTTCTGGGAGGGAACGGAATGGGGAGGGCAGAGGTTGAGGGACCTGTCAACTACACTGGGAGGGTGGGGGGTGGGGATGGTGGTGGGGCGGCAGGGTTGAAATCTAGTGATGTTGTTGAATTTAATTTCAAACACTCCTTGAACTCTCTGCCGATTAAGTCTGAAAAAGGGAAGAACAACCAGACAACAAGGGTCTCAAATCGAAGACCCTGTGATTAAAAGTCTCATGCTCTCCCAACTGAGCTAACAAGTACTACTACTCTGTCTGTTATTGGACGGATGCAGCTGTTGGCCACCCCAAGGGTGAGAATTTGTTCCACCAAACATGAAGCAGTTTCCTATCAATTCCCCAGATTATCAGTCAATCTACTTACAGAAGCCCCAAAGTGTGATATATTCCTCTCACTCATCAATAATAAAACTTTCTTTTCACCTTCGAAATGCTGCCATCTATTTTGTCAATATTTATTTCTCTCTCCTTTTTATTTAATTCATGCATTCCTTTGGAATTTTTTCCCAATTATTTCTGAGGGAAGAACTGAACAGATCTGGCAACTCAAAACTGGGCATCCATGAGACACTGTGGGTCATCAGCAGCATCAGAATTGTATTTAAACACAATATGTTACCTCCTGGCCTGGCATATCCCTCACTCTACCATTACCATCAAGCCAAGGGAGCAATAGTGGTTCAATGAAGTGTGCAGGAGGGCATGTCAGGAGCAGCACCAAGCAGACCTAAAAATGAGGTGTCAACCTGGTGAAGCTACAACACAGGATTACTTGCATGTCAAACAGTGGAAGCAGCATGCAATAGACAGAGCTAAGCGATCTCACAACCAACAGATCAGATCAAAGCTCTGCAGTCCTGCCACATCCAGTCCTGAATGGTGGTGGATAATTAAACAAATAACAGGAGTCACAGAGAGTCATAGAGTCGTACAGCATAGAACCAGGCCCTTCGGCCCACCGCGTCCATGCCGACCATAATGCCCATCTGTACTAATCCTACCTGCCTGCATTAATTCCATATCCCTCCATGCCTTGCTCATTCAAGTACCTGTCCAGATGCCTCATAAATGTCACTGCTGTTCATGCCTCCACCAGGCAGCTCATTCCAGATACCCACGATTCTTTCTGTGAAAAATTAACCCCTTTGATCCCCTTTAAACCTCCTCCCTCTTACCTTAAATCTATGCCCTCTAGTTTTAGTCACCCCTACATGGGAAACAGACTCTGGCTATCTACACTATCTATGCCTCTCATAATTTTATATACCTCTATCATGTCCCCTCTCAGCCTCCTTCACTCCAGGGAAAACAGACCCAGCCTATCCAATCTCTCTTCATAACTCAGGCCCTCCAAACCAGGCAGCATCCTTGTGAATCTTTTCTGCACCCTCTCTAGCTTAATCACATCTTTCCTGTAGTGCAGCCACCAGAACTGCACACAGTACTCCAAATGCGGCCTAACCAACGTTATGTACAACTGTAACATGACGTCCCAACTCTTGTACTCAATGCCTCAGCCGATGAAGTCAAGCATGCCATCCGCCTTCTTCACCACCCTGTCTACCTGTGTTGCCACTTTCAGGGAACGATGTACTTGCACCCCAAGGTCTCTCTGCTCAACAACACTCCCCAAGGCCCTGCCATTCACTTTTTCTGTCCTGCCCTGGTTTAACTTCCCAAAATGCATCACTTCACACTTGTCCGCGTTAAATTCCATTTGCCAATCCCTTGCCCACTTTTCCAGTTGATCTATATCCTGTTGCAAACTTAGACAACCTTCTTCACTGTCCACTATGCCACCAATTTTGGTGTCATCTGCAAACTTACTAATCATGCCCCTTACATTCACATCCAAGCCATTAACATATACGACAAGCAACAGAGGGCCCAGCACCGATCCCTGCGACACACCACTGGTCACTGGCCTCCAATCTGAAAAACAACCCTCCACTACCACTCTCTGCCTCCGATCACCAAGCCAATTTTGTATCCAATTGGCTAGCTCACCCTGGATCCCATGTGTTTGAACCTTCTGGACCAGCCTACCATGCAGGACCTTGTCAAAGGCCTTGATAAAGTCCATGTCGACAGCATTCATTGGCCTGCCCTTGTCAATCCTCTTGGTCACCTCCTCGGAAAACTCAATCAAAATCATGAGTCATGATTTCCCACGCACAAAGCCATGCTGACTATCCCTAATCTGACCTTGCCTTTCCAAATGCATATAAATCCTGTCTCTCAGAATCCCTTCCAAGAACTTTCCCACCACTGATGTAAGGCTCACCGGCCTGTAGTTCTCTGGCTTATCCCTGCTGCCCTTCTTAAATAAAGGCACAGCATTAGCTATCCTCCAGTCTTCCGGTACCTCACCTGTGGCTAACGATGATACAAAAATCTCTGCCAGCGCCCCAGCAATCTCCTCCCTTGCTTCCCATAGCATCCTAGGATACACCTGGTCAGACCCTGGGGATTTATCCACCTTAATGCGCTTCAATACCTCCAACACCACTTCCTTTGTAATGTTGATATGCTTCAGGATATTGCTGTTCCCTCCCTTGAACTCACTGGCTTTCATGACCTTCTCCACGGTAAATATGGACGAGGAATATTCATTTAAGACCTCGCCCATTTCGCGTGGCTCCACACATAGATTACCACACTGATCCTTAAGGGGACCTACTGTCTCCCTGGCTACCCTTTTACTCTTAATATACTTATCGAATCTTTTAGGATTCTCCTTTATCTTATCTGCCAGGGAGATCTCATGGCCCCTTTTCGCCCTCCTAATTTCCTTCTTCAGTGTAGTCCTACATCCCCTATACTCCTCGAGGGTCTCGCTCGATCCCAGCTGCCTATACCTGACATATGCCTCCTTCTTTATCCTGACCAGGCCCTCAACACCCCTAGTCAACCAAGGTTCCCTAAACTTGCCAGCCTTGCCCTTCCATCTGACAGGAAAATGCCGGCCCTGAATTCTTCCGATCTCACTTTTAAAAGCCTTCCACTTGCCAGACGTCCTTTTACCTGTAAACAGTCTCTCCCATTCAACTTTTGAGAGTTCCTGTCTGATGCCATCAAAATTAGCCTTCCCCCAATTTAGGACTTCAACCTGAGGACCAGTCCTATCCTGTTCCGTAACTATCTTGAAGCTAATAGAGTTATGGTCACTGGTCCCAAAGTGCTCCCCCACTGACACATCAACCACCTGCCCATCCTCATTTCCTAAGAGGCGGTCAAGTGTAGCCCCTTCTCCAGTAGGGCCATCCACGTACTGCTTCAGAAAACTATCCTGGACACACAACAAATTTTTCCCCATCTGACCCCTGAGTACTAAAGCAGTCCCAGTCAATATTAGGGAAGTTAAAATCACCTACTATTACAACCCTATAATTCCTACACCGATCTGTGATTTCCCTACAAATATGCTCCTTCAATTCCCCCTGACTATTGGGGGGTCTATAGTATAATCCCATCAAAGTGATCACCCCTTTCTTATTTCTAAGTTCTACCCATATGGCCTCGCTTGTCATTCCCCCCGGGATATCCTTTCTAAGTACTGCCGTGATGTCCTCCCAAATCAATAGTGCAACCTCCTCTCTTACCTTCATCTCTGTCACGCTGGAAGGATCGGTACCCCGGAACATTGAGCTGCCAGTCCTGCTCATCCCTCAACCACGTTTCCGTAATAGCTATAATATCACAATCCCATGTACCGATCCATGAGTTCATCTGCCTTACCTGTGAGGCATATTGCATTAAAGTAAATGCAGTTTAGTCTACCAGACCTTCCACGCTCCCCGTCCTGCATCTGCCCGGCCTGCCTACTGGACTTGCTTGCTTTGACCTCTATATTTGCCTCAAATATCTCATCAGAGAGACCACTACTTTGGGTCCCACCCCCCTGCCAGACTAGTTTAAACCCTCCCGAGTAGTACTAGCAAACCTCCCTGCAAGGATATTGGTCCCCCTCCAGTTTAGATGCAACCCGTCCCTCTTGTACAGGTCACCTCTGCACCAGAAGATCCAAGTACCTGAAGCCCTCCCGGCTACACCAGCTCTTCAGCCACGCATTCATTTGCCTAATCCTCCTATTCCTACCATCACAAGCACGTGGCACAGAAAGTAATCCTGAGATTACAACCCTAGAGGTCCTGCTTTTTAACCTTCTGCCTAACTCCCTATATTCACTTTGCAGGACCTCAACTCTCTTCCTGCCTATGTCGTTAGTACCAATATGGACCACGACCTCGAGCTGCTCACCGTCCCTTTTCAGAATGTCCTGCAGCCACTCCGAGACATCCTTGACCCTAGCACCAGGGAGACAAGATACCATCCTGGAGTCTCGTTTTTGGCCGCAGAAATGCCTATCTGCACCCCTTATAATGAATCCACTATCACTAAAGCTCTTCCAAACCTTTTCCTCCCCTGCAGTGCTGCAGAGCCCTCTGTGGTGCCACAAACTCGGCTGTTGCTGCTTTCCCCTGGGTGGTCATCCCCCCAACAGTATCCAGAGCGATATATCTGTTTTAAGTGGGGGATGGCCACAGGGAACCCCTGCACTACCTACCTGCGCCTACTACTCCATCTGGTCGTCACCCATCTCTTTTCTGCCTGTGCAGCCATTACCTGTGGTGCGACCACCTCACTAAATGTGCTGTCCACGACTTCCTCAGTATCGCGGATGCTCCACAGTGAATCCACCCGCAGCTCCAGCTCCCTAATGCGGGTAGCCAGTAGCTGCAGATAGATACACTTCCCGCACACGTGGTCATCAGGGACACTGGAAGCGTTCCTGATTTTCCACATAGCGCAGGAGAAGCATGTCACGGGGCTGAGCTCTCCTGCCATGACTTACCCTTAGGTTAATGAGTTACTCCCTTAATTAAAAAATACTAATTATACTAGAGGCCTTGTTCCACCCACTTCAACCCAAAGTCCTTAAAAAAAACTTTAGTAGTACTCACCTTAACACCAGCGTTTTTTTTCCAACAAAAAAAAACAACTTTCCCGTTTTTTAAGAGCTGCTACTCACCAACCAATCAGCATGCAGCTCTCCTCTGACATCACTGTTTGCCTTTTTTTTCAAAACTCCGGCGCGCTGGAAGAGGTTCAACTGCTCTCTGGTCCTGGAAGGTAAGGAGGACAAGGCTCCACAAATGCCCCCATCCTTAATGATAGGGGAGAACACCATCTCAGTGCATAATACAAGGTTGAATCATTTGCAAACTTCTTCAGCCAGAAGTGCCAAGTAGATGATCCATCACGGCCTCCTCCTGAGGTCCCCAGCATCACAGGTGACAATCTTCAACTCATCCAATTCACTCCACATGATATCAAGAAATGGCTGAAGGCACTGGATACTGACAACATTCCGGCTGTAGTGCTGAAGATTTGTGCTTCAGAACTAGCCGCACCGCTAGCCAAGCTGTTCCAGTACAGTTACAACACTGGCATCTACCCGGCAATGTGGAAAATTGCCCAGGTATGTCCTGTACACAAAAAGCAGGACAAATCCAACCCGGTCAATTAATGCCCCGTCAGCCTCCTCTTGATCATCAGTAAAGTGATGGAAGGTGTCGTTGACAGTGCTATCAAGCAGCACTTACACAGCAATAACCTACTCACCGATGCTCATTTTGGTTTCTGCCAAGGCCACTCGTTTCCTGACCTCATTATGGCCTTGGCTCAAATCTGGACAAAAGAGCTGAATTCAGGAGGTGATATGAGGTAACAGTGACTGCTCCTGCCAAGGGCATCAAGGAGCCCTTGAAAAATTGAAGACAATGGCAATCAGGGGGAAACTCTCCACTAGTTGGAGTGATACCTAGCGCAAAGGAATATGGTGATGGTTGTGGATGGCCAATCATCTCAGTCCCAGAACATCGCTCAGGAGTTGCTCAGGGTCACGTCCTAGGCCCCAATCAACTTCAGCTGCTTCATCAATGACCTTCCCTCCATCATAAGGTCAGAAGTGGGGATGTTTGCTGATGATTGCAAAATGTTCAGTCACATTAGCAGCTCCTCAGATACTGAAGCAGTCCGTGTCCATATGTAGAGAGAGCCGGACAACATTGGGCTTGGGCTGATAAGTGGCAAGTAACATTCACGCCACAAAAATGCCAGGCAATGACCATCTCCAACAAGAGAGAATCTAACCATCTCCCCTTGACAGTCAATGACATTACCATTTCTGAATCCTTCACTATCAACACCCTGGGGATTACCATTGAGAAGAAACTGAATTGGATCAGTCAGAGGATGGTAATTCTGCTGGAAGTAACTCACCTCCTGTCCACCATCTACAAGGCACAAGTCAGGAGTGTGATGCAATACTCACCACTTGCCTGGATGAGTGCAGCTCCAACAACACCAAAGAAACTCAACACCTTCCAGGACAAAGCAGATCACTTGATCAGCACTCCATCCACTACTTTAAATATTCACTTCCTGCACCACCAGTGAACAGTGGCAGCAGTGTGTACCATCGAAAAGATGCACTGCAGCAACTCACCAAACCTCCTTCTGCAGCACCTTCCAAACCCCCGATCTCGACCACCTAGAAGGACATTGGATGAATGGGAACACCACCATCTGCAAGCTCCCCTCCAAGTTACACACGGTCCTGACTGGGAACTATATCTCCTTTCCATCACTGTTACCGGATCAACATTCTGGAACTCCGTTCCGAACAGCACTGTGGGTTTACGTACAACACATGGACTGCAGTGGCTCAAAAAAGGCAGCTCACCACCACCTTCTCAAGGGCAATTAAGGATGGACAATAAAGGCTGCGTTTGCTGACAACGCAACCACTAAGTGGCACAACTCGCTTTTTCCCCCTCCTTCGCACTGGCCGCTTCCACCCTCCACAGCTGCTCACTCCAGACCTCACTGCTCTCCCCCACTTCCCTGGCCGATTGTCCTCTGATCGCGCCACCCCATTCTCTGGTCGCTCGTTCCCCACCCCACCCCCTCCCCTCCAGCCGCAAGCTCCAGGTCGTGCTGCTTCCCTTCTCTCGGCCTCTTGCTCCCACGTTTGTCCAGTCTCCACGCGCCGCCCGAAGAAGCAAGGCGGGCTGTAAAGTGTGACGTAGGAGCGAGTAGTGAGTGGCCGAGAGGAAGGAAGTGGTACGGCTTTGAGCTAATGGCTGGAGCAGGGGTTGGGGGGCTGGGAGCGAGTGGCAGGAGAGCTGGGTGACGCGAGCGGGGAACAATCGGCCAGGGGAGCAGTGCGGTGTAGAGCGAGCGGCTGAGGGGAGGAAGCATCGAGGCCTGGAGCGAGTTGCCGAGGGGGGAGAGCTCCAGCCTCAAAGTCTCCCATTCAGATGCTTCCTCCAGCTGAGTGAGAGGCTGGATACCTGATGACGCTGCAGCGTGCATGTGCGAAGATGGACCAGGCGTGAATATGCGATGACGTTGGCGCTGAGCCATGACATCATCCTGCGCATGTGCCACTTAATCATGGCAAGATGCCGCAGTGGCTATGCGCAGCTTGGCGCTCTCCGATGATGTCAGCGGGCCGCTCCGTTGACAGGAATCACATTCTGTCAGCAGTGCCCACATCCCAGGAAAGAATAAAAAAGAGATTTACCACAATGGTAGCAGGGTGAGTGACTTCAGTTATGTGGAGAGATTGGAGAAGCTGGGGTTGTTCTCCTTGCAGCAGAGAAAGTTCAGAAGAGATTTGACACATTTGTTCAAAATCACGAAGTTCTTCAACAGTTTAAATAAGGAGAAACTGTTTCCAGTGGTAAAAGGGTCAGTAAGCAGAGGACACAGATATCAGGTGATTGGCAGAAGAACCAGAGGTGACATGAAGAACCATTTTTTACACAGCAATGTGTTGTGAAAAAGAAAGAAAAGACTTGCATTTATATAGCACCTTTCCTGACCACTGGAAATATCAAAGCACTTTGTAAACAATGAAATACTTTTGAAGTGTAATCACTGTTGTAATGTCAGAAATGCAGCAGCTAATACCCACAAACAGCAATGTGATAATGACCAACTGATCTGATTGAGGGGCAAATATTGATCACAACACCAGGGAGAATTGCTCTTCACTTGTTTGAAATTGCAGCATGGGATCTTTTACATTCACCCAAACATGCAGACCGGGTCTTGGTTTAACATCACACCTGAAAGGCAGCACCTTCAACACCCTCAGTGCTGCACTGGAGTGTCAGCTGTGAACTCTGAACCCAAAAGCTTGTGATTTCGAGGTGAGTGTGACCAACTGAGCCACAGCTTTTACCTGAGTCTCAATCCTTCTACCAACAGTTTCTCTCTATCGGGTCTGTCACTGCCCCTCATGATTGTGAACACCTCTATCAAATCTCCTCTCTAAGGAGAACAACCCCAGCTTCTCCAATCTATCCACATAACTGAATTCCTAACCACACGTTGCAGAAAGGAATTTTTCCTCATGTTCCTTCTGGTTTTGTCAGTCACCTTAAATCTGTAACCTTTGGTTTTTGACCATTCAGCAGTTAGAAACAGTTCCTCAGTATTTACTCGACCCCAAACCTTCAAGGAAGCTCTGCAAAGTAACTGAAAATCTAGTTGTCAGAAGTGGGATTTAAACACATGCCTTCAGTGAAAGCTGCAACCTGAACAGAGAAGCTGAAACCGCTCAGTCACCTCAACTGTTCAGACCTTTCTGACCTCGTCATCACTTCTGTACTTTGAAAGGTTCACTCAGTTCAGGAACTTGTTCAATGTTACTGGAATGCTCAGTGATTGGGATATTAACTCCCCCAGGTTTTCCTGAGCTTGTTCTCGGTCTATGGGGATGTTTGTCCTGGACCGTGGAATCTTGCATCCCTGTAATGGACATTAACCCACTGATTGAAACTGTTTTCACAGCTTTCCGCTGGTGCTGGGTATTTGCAGAGTGTGGGGCTGGAATGTTGCTGCTTGTCCCGGCCTCACTCACTCTGGGAAAGAGTGAATAATTGATGCATCTGTTTCCGTATCTGAAATGTGGTTTAGATCTGCTGTTATTAACCGAGGTCGCGCTGCAGAAGGATACGTTAATAATCTCTCACTAATCAACTGCAAACAGTCAGAATGTGTAACTTTGAGCAGCGCTTTCTGCACCGTCAGGGCTGGAAAGTTGAGGGAGGGAGAGACACTGTCAGAATCTGAGTGTGTACAGCACTGTACAGAGAAAGAGCCTATATACCGGGGCTGAGACACAGTGCATCTTTTCACATTTAATCACAATAATATCCACAGTCAGTAACTGAAAAGGATGAAAAACCGAATAGCAAGAGCAAAAGCAAGAAAAGTAAGTAATTATAGATTCGCTGATCAGCTTTCTCTGTGTTACCTGGTAGTCTACTGTTTTATATTTAATGCTTTCTACACTGTGGCCAGGGAATGATTTCTTCTCAAGGGCTGAATATTAACAAAACTTCATGGGGAAAAATCAAATAACTACATCAATTATAGGAGAGCTGGTTAGTGATGACGTGGATGTGTCTGCAGTGTGCAGGACCAGACTGTTTCTATACCTTCACAATGAATATTCCACCCTTTATTTGTAACAGTAAAGCTGATAGTGGACAATGGCTATTCTGGTTGCAGCAACCTGAAGATTTAACTCATTGACACCCTGCTTTAGGGGAATCTAGAAAGAACAACACCCAGCTCTGTCAGTTAGTGTGCTTGTTTGTTCACCCACAATTTGTTGGTTCAAGCACTTAAAAGGATGAGGCTTTATTAACTTAAACTCTTCTACATCTGCTGTATTACTCTTGCTGTTGATTCTTCAAAGTTAAGGTTAATCAAGTCTTTCTTTGTGAAATCCATGCTGACTGTGTTTTATTATATTTTCATTTTCATATGTATTTTCCACTTTTGGGGATTACAGAATATTGTCTTTTTATTGATTTTATTGCATTTATTTCCCATCCCTAATTCCCTCGAGAAGGTGGTGGTGAGCTGCCTTCTTGAACCACTGCAGTCGATGTGGTGCTGTTAGGAAGGGAGTTCCAGGATTTTGACACAGCCACAGTGAAGGAACGGTGATACAGTTCCTATTCCAGGATTGTGTATGGCAAAGAGGGGAACCTGCAGGTGGTGGTGTTCCCATGCATCTGCTGCCCTTGTCCTTCAAGGTGGTAGAAGTCACGGGTTTGGAAGGTGCTGTCGAAGGAGGCTTGCTGCGTTGCTGCAGTGCATCTTGTGGATGGTACACATTGCTAACACAGTGTGTCAGTTATGGAGAGAGTGAATTTTGTGAATGAGGTGCCAATCAAGTGGGCTGCTTTGTCCAGGATGGCGTCGAGCTTCTTGACTGTTGTTGGAGCTGCACCTAACCAGGCAAGTGGAGAATATTCCATCACACTCCTGACTTGTGCCTTGTAGATAGTGGAAGGCTTTGGGGAGTCAGAAGGTGAGTTACTCGCCGCAGGATTCCTATTGTCTGATCTGCTCTTTTCGCCATGATATTTATATGCTTATTGCAATTCAGTTTCTGGTCAATGGTAACCCCCAGGATGTTGATAGTGGGGGGATTCAGCAGTCGTAATGCCATTGAATGTCAAGGGGAGATGGTTAGATTCTCTCTTGTTTAAGATGCTCATTGCCTGGGACTTGTGTGACTCGAATGTGAAATATCCTTATTGTAGGGTATTGTATTGTACTGTACAGTGACTACACTTGGAAAGTCCTTCATTGGCTGTAAAAGGCTTTACAAAGTCCTGTGGTCGTGAAATGTATGTTTTGCTTTTTCCATTGTTATCAATGTCATTTTGATCTAAAGATAGGATTCGTGAGCACAAACTTTAAATCAATGCTGATTCAAATAATGTAAAAGCATCTATATTTTTGCACTGTACTTAATAATCTCCATCTGCCTATCCTTACAGAGTACAATGTCTTTGACCCTGAAATTGATTCCACAATCTCAGTCCCTCAGACAATTTCAGCTCAGTTCTGATGAAAGGTCACAGATCTGAAACGTTAACTCTGTTTCTCTCTCCACAGATGCTGCCAGACCTGCTGAGTATTTCCAGCATTTTCTGTTTTTATTTCAGATTTCCAGTATCAGCAGTATTTTGCTTCTGTGTTACTTTGAAAGTTAAAACTGACCCACTTGTTTCCAATTCACACTGGGGTCTCCCATGAAATGATTCTGTATAATGTAAATGTAATGAATACAGATTCCAAGCACTGAGCTTCCTGTGGGGAATTGGGGACATGAAAACCAGCAGACTCTGCAGGAATTTCCACTGGGAGCACAAATTCACAAAATCTACCTTTTATATATTGATTCATTTTGATTGTCCTTCTGGAAAATTATTTTGAAACAATTTAAACATCAACCCACAGCTCCATGACTGGGTCAATGATGAGGTTATCCTCTGACCGGTCATGTGACAGCTGGAGCCACAAGACATCAGAACCAGATTTGTGACTGGATTAAAACCCGGAATCCTGTCCCAATGGCTTTTCAAATAAAGCTGTTGCTGTTTGAAAACACAGCAGGTAAACTTTCTGCCTGACCATGAGGGGAGCTAGGGAGAAATTTACAAAACTAAATCCTTTTACAAAATAGTTCAAAAACCATTAATATCGAAATCATGTGAGGATTCATTTGCAGTAGAGAAACAAGCAGAATACAGAAAGTACAGAGGAGAGCTGAAAAAGGAAATGAGATCAGCAAGAGAGTGCATGAGAAAAGATTAGCAGGTCACATAACTGGGAACACTGAAGTCTTTTACCAACATATGGACAGTCAATGAAAGGGTGGGTCAATTAGGAGATCCTGTGGAGGCAGAGGGTGTAGCTGAGGCACTAATTAAGTACATTTCATCTGTCACAAAACAAGCAGATTGTGCAAATGTCACAGTAAAGGAGGAGGTTGTGGAGAATTTGGAGGGGATGAAAATAGATAAAGAGGAGACAATTACAAGGTTGGCAGCACTCACAGTAGAAAAGTCACCCGGTCTGGATGGGCTGCATCCTGGGTGACTGAGGGAAGTAAGGGTGGAAATATCAGAGACTCGAGCCACAATCTTTCAATCCTTCTTGAATATGTGAATGTTGCCAGAGGACTGGAGGATGCAGGTCAGCTTGGGTAGTTCGATCTCAGTTTAACTTGACCATTTTTATAATGTATCCATTGTAATAACTAACAACGTTAAGAAAGCCATTTTATAATGAACACATGAGCAAAGGAACCATTTTGTGTTCAGTACTAACGTTTATATCCTGTATAATTAATGAGTAGCTACCCATCATAAAACAGATGATTGTAAAACCAGGGGCGATGCCACATTGGATTTGGTACTGGGTAATGAACCTGGCCAGGTGTTAGATTTAGATGTAGGTGAGCACTTTGGTGATAGTGATCACAATTCGGTTAGGTTTACCTTAGCGATGGGCAGGGACAGGTATATACCGCAGGGCAAAAATTATAGCTGGGGGAATGGAAATTATGATGCGATTAGGCAAGATTTAGGATGCGTAGGATGGGGAAGGAAACTGCAGGGGATGGGCAGAATCGAAATGTGGAGCTTATTCAAGGAGCAGCTATTGCGTGTCCTTGATAAGTATGTACCTGTCAGGCAGGGAGGAAGTGGTCGAGCGAGAGAGCCGTGGTTTACTAAAGAAGTTGAAGCGCTTGTCAAGAGGAAGAAAAAGGCTTATGTTAGGATGAGACGTGAAGGCTCAGTTAGGGCGCTTGAGAGTTACAAGCGAGCCAAGAAGGATCTAAAGGGAGAGCTAAGAAGAGCAAGGAGAGGACACGAGAAGTCATTGGTGGATCGGATCAGGGAAAACCCTAAGGCTTTCTATAGGTATATCAGGAATAAAAGAATGACTAGAGTTAGATTAGGGCCAATCAAGGATAGTAGTGGGAAGTTGTGTGTGGAATCAGAGGAGGTAGGGGAAGTGTTAAATGAATATTTTGCGTCAGTATTTACAGTAGAGAAAGAAAATGTTGTCGAGGAGAATACTGAGATTCAGGCTACTAGGCTAGATGGGATTGAGGTTCACAAGGAGGAGGTGTTATCAATTTTGGAAAGTGTGAAAATAGATAAGTCACCTCGGCCAGATGGGATTTATCCTAGGATTCTCTGGGAAGCTAGGGAGGAGATTGCAGAGCCTTTGTCCTTGATCTTTATGTCGTCATTGTCGAAAGGAATAGTGCCGGAAGACTGGAGGATAGCAAATGTTGTCCCCTTGTTCAAGAAGGGGAGTAGAGACAGCCCTGGTAATTATATACCTGTGAGCCTTACTTCGGTTGTGGGTAAAATGTTGGAAAAGGTTATAAGAGACAGGATTTATAATCATCTTGAAAAGAATAAGTTCATTAGCGATAGTCAGCACGGTTTTGTGACGGGTAGGTCGTGCCTCACAAACCTTATTGAGTTTTTCGAGAAGGTGACCAAACAGGTGGATGAGGGTAAAGCAGTGGATGTGGTGTATATGGATTTCAGTAAGGCGTTTGATAAGGTTCCCCATGGCAGGCTATTGCAGAAAATACAGAAGTATGGGGTTGAAGGTGATTTAGAACTTTGGATCAGAAATTGGCTAGCTGAAAGAAGACAGAGGGTGGTGGTTGATGGCAAATGTTCATCCTGGAGTTTAGTTACTAGTGGTGCACCGCAAGGATCTGTTTTGGTGCCACTGCTGTTTGTCATTTTTATAAATGACCTGGAAGAGGGTGTAGAAGGGTGGGTCAGTACATTTGCGGATGACACGAAGGTCGGTGGAGTTGTGGATAGTGCCGAAGGATGTTGTAGGGTACAGAGGGACATAGATAGGCTGCAGAGCTGGGCTGAGAGATGGCAAATGGAGTTTAATGCGGAAAAGTGCGAGGTGATTCACTTTGGAAGGAGTAACAGGAATGCAGAGTACTGGGCTAATGGGAAGATTCTTGGTAGTGCAGATGAACAGAGAGATCTTGGTGTCCAGGTGCATAAATCCCTGAAGGTTGCTACCCAGGTTAATAGGGCTTTTAAGAAGGCATATGGTGTGTTACCTTTTATTAGTAGGGGGATCGAGTTTCGGAGCCACGAGGTCATGCTGCAGCTGTACAAAACTCTGGTGAGACCGCACCTGGAGTATTGCATGCAGTTCTGGTCACCGCATTATCGGAAGGATGTGGAAGCTATGGAAAGGGTGCAGAGGAGATTTACTAGGATGTTGCCTGGTATGGAGGGAAGGTCTTCCGAGGAAAGGCTGAGGGACTTGAGGTTGTTTTCGTTGGAGAGAAGGAGGAGGAGAGGTGACTTAATAGAGACATATAAGATAATCAGAGGGTTAGATAGGGTGGATAGTGAGGGTCTTTTTCCTCGGATGGTGATGGCAAACACGAGGGGACATAGCTTTAAGTTGAGGGGTGATAGATATAGGACAGATGTCAGAGGTAGTTTCTTTACTCAGAGAGTAGTAGGGGCGTGGAACGCCCTGCCTGCAACAGTAGCAGACTCGCCAACTTTAAGGGCATTTAAGTGGTCATTGGATAGACATATGGATGAAAATGGAATTGTGTAGGTCAGAAGGTTTCACAGGTCGGTGCAACATCGAAGGCCGAAGGGCCTGTACTGCGCTGTAATGTTCTAATTGTAATTCTAACTCTAAAAGTAATGAACCTTGATTGAGTTATAATTAATGAATTAATAATCATTTTAGAGAGAATGGGTTTTCATTTAAAGTTAGTTCAATCTAATTACTGTGAGTCTCTGTGTCTTTGTGGGAAAGGGCAGTTTCAACTAAATGTATTCAAACAATGGACCTTTCTCGGACCCCTGATAAAACCCATGTTATGTTCCATCGTGACCTTCAAAAGTCTAGATTTAATGAATAGGAAACTTGTTTCAGATCAGATTGGGAGACAGGGTGAAACCACTCCATTGTACTCATGTCTGAGATTCTGAGGACAGGTGACAGTTAGTGGAAGACATTATTAAGAACTAATTGAATGTACCTAGCAAATGCTCGGACCAATTATTATTTTACAAGGTGGTGTGATGGCAATCAAGGGGTTAAACGTAGGGATCTTGAAAGCTTTCAATGTGCAGGAACACTAGAAGAGCTCAGGGGTAAAGGCTCAGATCATCAACCAAGTTCTCCACCTGATGAGGGATCTAGGCTGGACAAAGAGGACCGTGACACTCTGAGACCAAGCTCGACCAGTCCGCACACCTGCTAGAGCTGTAAAGTTATATTCCCCAAGTTTGTTAAGTATAATTTTACTTTCAATTATTGAGTACTATTTTACTCTCAATAAAAGTTCTGGACTTATTCATCAAGTATCCTGTTGCCTTAGTTGGTTAAAGACATACCCAAAGAGATTGTCCACAATAGACTTTCCAGAATTAAAAGATAAGTCTGCAAGGATTGCTAATTTTACAGCCCTGTTGAAAAAGAGAGATAAACCCAGGAACTACAGACCAGTTAGTATAATGTCGGTGGTGGGGAAACTTTTAGAGACAATTATCCAGGAGAAAATTAACTGTCACTTGGTAGAACATGGGCTAATAAATGACAGCCAGGACAGATTGGTTAACAGATGATAGTGTCTGACTTAATGAATTAATTTCTTTGATGAAGTTTCAGAGAGAGGTGACAAGGGTAGTGAGGTTGATGGTGTGTGTCTGGACTTCAAAAATGTGTTTGAAAAAGTACCATAAAATAGACTTGTTAACAAAATTGGAGCAGATGGGATTAAAGGGGCAGTGGCAGCGTGGATGAGGGCAGAAAGCATAACGTAGGGTGAATGCTTCTTTTTCAGAATGGAGGGACTAATACAGTAATGTCACTGTTGTTGCAGTGTGTGCAGCGTCTGACCCTGAGCTGTCCTAGGGAGGGGGCTGTTTGTGATGTTCCTGTGGGGTGCATTATCATCAGGGTCTCTCTCTGAGCTGTCACAGGGATGGGGCAGTGTGTGATATCCTTGTGCATGTCATGCAGGCCCACTGGCTTGTGGTTCCATCCTGATGCCAAGAAACAGAGCCCCAGATATGGGCAAAAAGTCTCACTTCTCTACCACTATCATGAGAAGACACAGTGGCGCAGTGGTTAGCACCGCAGCCTCACACCTCCAGTGACCCGCGTTCGATTCCGGGTACTGCCTGTGCAGAGTTTGTAAGTTCTCCCTGTGACTGCGTGGGTTTCTGCCGGGTGCTTCTGTTTTCTCCCACAGCCAAAGACTTGCAGATTGATCGGGAAGTTGGCCATTGTAAATTGCCCCTCGTGTATGCAGCTGGCAGGGGAATTGAGGGGATGTGGTAGGAATCTGGGATGAATGCAGGATCAGTATACATGGGTGGTTGATGGTCGGCACAGACTCGGTGGGCTGGAAGGGCCTGTTTCAGTCCTGCATCTCTCAATAAATAAATAAGAAGGCTGAGGGAGCAAACCTGGACAGTCAATCCGGAGTGGAGTCCTGGAGGCGGATACCTGTGACTTATCAGGCAGTTTTCCAGCAACTCCGACAGCAGATCTGGTAACAAACAGTACTGGTATTTTCCTTTCCTCTGGACAATACCAGCAATGCTGACAGGGGTTCCTGATGCTCAGGGTCTCCATACTATTTGCCCAGGCCTGTGCCCTGGAGAGGATACTCCAGCTTTGTGGTTAAACATTAGCACAACCCGGGAATAAACAGTTACTGATTATAAGCTCTCATTCAATTGGTGTAGAGTATGAGCACCAGGGGTTACTTCGGACAGTGGGAGAGCTCTTAGTGTCTCATTGGATAGCTACCATTCACTCCAAGCTGGGCAGCCCCCAGTCAGTTAGGTGCTGTCCTGCCACGAACTGCTGACTTCAATGGGTGCTTGAAGCTCAGAGAGACATCTCTGAACAGACGGATTGATAATCTATGCACCAAGAAAAACAAACTCAACAAAGAAGACACCAGTCCTTCGCATCACAAGCTGGAATGTAAGGACCATGTGTCCTGGCCTTACCGACAACCTTCTGCAGGTTGATGACACGCACAAGACAGCTGTGATGGACAAGGAACTCACAAGGCTCAATGTGGACATTGCTGTGCTGCAAGAAACTAGACTCGTTCAAAGTGGATCCCTCAAAGAGAAACACTACACCTTCTTCTGGCAGGGGAAAGCCCAAGAGGCAACTCGTGAGCATGGAGTGGGTTTCACAGTAAAATACACGCTACTTCAGATGAGTGAACCACCCACAGTAGGCTCAGAGAGACTTCTTACTCTTCACTTGTCAACAAGTGTGGGCCCAGTTAATCTCATGTGCATCTATGTCCCGACATTCACCTCCACCCCAGATGTCAAGGATCAATTCTATGTGACACTTGACAATGCCATCAGTAGAATTCCCAGCACTGAGGGACTGTACCTTCTCGGAGACTTCAACACAAGCTTGGGTACTGACTACACAGCTTTGCCAATGTTCATAGAGCACCAGGGGATTGGCAAGATGAACGAAAATGGACAGAGGTTGCTGGAGCTATGCTGTCACCATGGATTCTGTGTGATGAACAGCTACTTCCAGGTCAAGCTGTGCTACAAGGTGTCCTGGAGACATCCGAGATCATGCCATTGGCACCAGCTAGACCTTATCATCACCAGACATACCACCCTCAGCAGTGTCCTCATCACTCACAGCTATCACAGCGCTGACTGTGACACTGACCACTCCCTGGAGTGTAACAAGGTCAGGCTTCAGCCAAGGAAGCTTCATCCATCCATGAAGAAAGGTCATCCTCTGATCAACACTTGCCGAACCACTGATCCAGAAAGGACCCAGGAGTAACTCAACATCCTCGATCAGGCTCTTTCAGACAACAATGCTCAAGGCCTCAGTGCAGTGTCAAAGTGGAATCATCAGCACGCCACCATCTATAACTCTGCACTCACTGTGTATGGGAAAAGAGATGGGAGGAATGCTGACTGGTTTGAGGCTTATTGGACTGAAATGGAGTCAGTTACTGCAACTAAGAGGAGAGCTCTCATGAACTACACACAAGTCTCCAGCAAACAACATCTAAATGCTCTCAGAGATGCCAGAAACAAGTCTCTGCAGACTGCTCGGCACTGCACCAATCAATACTGGTTAAAACTCTGCTGCTGAATACGGGGATGCTAGAGGGATGTATGAAGGTATGAAGAAAGCGATGGGCCCAGTAGTAACTAAATCAGCACCTTTTGAAGACAAAGACAGGGGTGATCATCACTGAACCGAACAAGCAGATGGAAAGGTGAGTGGAGCATTACCTTGAACTCTACATAACGGAGAACATTGTCATTGAAGTAGCTCTCAGTGCCATTCCAGACTTCCCTGTCATGGAGGAACTGGACAGTGAGCCGACCGTAGTCCAGCTCAACAAGGGCTCAAAACACACATGAAGCAAACATTGTCACCTTGGACAAAATTAAGGGGGATCGCAGTGACTGCAGCAATTATCGGTGCCAGCTACTCAGTTGCACTCACCTGGTCGATCCCTTTCCTCCTGCAAGTTCCTTTGCTTCAAGTACCCATCCAATTTCCTTTTCAAATCATTGATTGTCTCTACTTCCACCACACTCGTGGGTCAGGACATTACCACTCACAGCATAAAAAAATTCCACCTCACCCAAGGATGGGAAATATTTATATCTTCTATATTTACCTTATTCTCTATCTCGACGAGAATAGAATGGCAGTCAACATGAAAGGGAACCCAAAAATCTTCGAGCAGTATATAAATAATAAGCAGGTAGTAAGCGGTGAAGTGGGCCCCATTAGGGACCAAGAGGGTAATATATACTTAGAGCTGCAGGGCAATGTTAATCTAGTTAATGAGTACTTTGTATCAATGATCACTAAAGAAGTGGAATTTGACAAAATATCAGTAGAAGTGGAGAGTGTAGAGGCAATGGAGAGGGTACAAATTGAGAGAGGGAGGTACTGAAAAGGCTGGTTATGCTTCAGGAAGATAAATTGCCTGGTCCGGATGGCTTTCATCCCAGATTGCGAAAGGAAATGTGGATGCAGATAACAGAAAGGCTTTCTATCATCTTCCAATCTTCCCTGGATACGGGGGAGGTGTCAGAGGATTAAACAGTGGCAAATGTGACACCCTTATTCAAGAAAGGGTGTAAGGACAGTCCGGCTAACTACAGGCCAGTTAGATTAACAGCAGTGGTGGGTAAGGTTTTAGAAAGAACAATCAGGGAAAAAATGAACAGTCACTTGCAGAGGTTTGAGTTAATTGAGGAGAGTGAGCATGGATTTATACATGGGAGTTCATGCTTGACTAATCTAACTGCATGTTTTGATGAACTAACAGAGAAGGTTTTTGAAGGGCATGCAGTGGATGTTGTTTATGTGGATTTTAAGAAACGACACATAAAAGGGTGATTGAGGTTCATGGAATAGGAGGGTCAGTGTCCAATTGGATAGGAAATTGGCTTAAGGACAGAAAACAGCAAGTCGTAATAAATGGTTCATTCTCAGACTGGAAGGTTGTCGACAGTGCTGTTCCCCAAGGGTCACTGCTGGAACCACTGCTTTTTATTTGCTACAGATAAATGACTTGGATCTTGGAATATAGAGTAGAATCTCAAAATATGCCGGTAACACCAAACTTGGAGAAGTGGCAAACAGTGAGGATGAAATGAACCACCTGCAACAAGACAGTGATGGGCTAGCAGAATGGGCAGACAGGTGCAAATGGAATTTAATAGTGACTAGTGTGAGGTGATGCATTATAGCAGAAGGAATAGGGAGAGGCAATATATAATTAATGGCACAGTTCTAAAGAGTGTGCAGGAATTGAGGGACCTGTTCACTGTCACGTGAACAATTACTTCTTGTTGTGTGCTCTCAGATTTGTCACCTTCACTGTACTGGAGTGAGATGACATCTACTGGCAGGAAGCAAGAACTGCAATTAAGCAGCAGAAACTCCATCGTCTGTCAGGGTGAAAGAAACATTGCAATGTGAGGAAATAGTGAATGGGTTTGATTGGGTTGATGGAGACATGATTCCACTTGTGGTGGAGTCCAAAGCAAAGGCCAGAAATATAAAATTGTCATTATTAAAAGATATGAGGAATTCATGATAAATGTATTTAGGTAGTGAGTGGGTGGAATCTAGATAAAATAGAAAGTGAGATTGGGTGGACAGAAGCAGTGTGAAAGGATGGCTCAAACAAAAGGTAAACGCCCTGAAAGGTTAACTCTGTTTCTCTCTCCACAGATGCTGCCAGAGTTTCTGAACATTTCCACCACTTTCTGTTTTTATTTCAGAATTTGCAAGATGTTGCTTTGCTCTGAAAAAAAAATGGATGATCGGCTTTGGCTGCCAGTGAAATTCCACCGGAGCTAAACGGAAGTTCTGATATCAGTGGCATGTTGATCTAGGAGTATGAATCTTGCTTAGGGTGAGTGATTAATTAATGTGTGAGAGATCTTGGGTTCAAATCCTGCACAAGCCCTTCTACTTTGGTATTTTTAATTTAAGGTCATTGATTGGTTTCAGCCTTGCAGAAGGCAGAATTGATTTCCATATGGAGCCTGCGTGAGGACCAGAGAGCTGGATTCAAAGAGCTTGATGAACTAAATGTGCAGATAGCCAAGTGGGAACATAAAGTTGTTGCAGTAATTGTGACCTGACTCCAAAAACAACAGGACTGGGTTCTGGACTGGAATGGAATGGAATTCTTCAGTGTTTCTGTTGTTTGGCTTGCATTGACTCATCGATTTTGTCATTTTTTACTTTGTCGATGCCTTTGAATAATTGTGGATCCTTCTTCAGATTGTCTTCTTTCACCAGGTAGTTCTGACCTCTGATGATGATGATCGTAATGAGCTTCAGCTCACTGATAGTTTTGGAACTGAGCAGATTTCCTTGGCTTGAGTCTACAACATGGAACTCAGTCTGACATGTGGACCCATGGGAGGATTTGAATGCCACCCCTGCGTTGAAGAATACAGTTGCATCCATCCAATAAGAGACCGAGTAGAAGTGACAGTTCAGTCAGTCAAACATTAAACTTTTAATTTCAGGGTTGTGAGTTGGAGTGCCATTTTGTTTTTCCCTTTTTTAAGGCTTCATTAGCAGAGAGTACAAGGAGTGTTTGAAATGAAATTCAGCAAAAGTATGAGAAAGTCTCACTTTGATTCGGGACTCTTATCTCTCTGCAGCATCTCGCTGTGAAAGATTGAACTTCATCTCATTTCATTCCCAGCTCGGGGTCAGTGCGGCTCAGTGGGACTTCTGGCTGTCTCCTGCTTCACAATCCATCAGTGCTGAGAAAGCAATGGGGAATATTATTCACGGCTCTGTAACCAGAGGACACTGATTTAAGGTGAATGGCAAAAGAACCAAGGTAACATGAGGAAAAACTTCTTTTGCACAGGTTAAGATCTGATATGCACTGTTTGAGAGTTTGATGGAGGCTGATTCAAAAATGGCTTTCAAAATGGTATAAGAAAGTTATCTGAAGTGAAAACAATTGCATGTTTTCATGGAATACATGAGTCTGTGGCATGAGCTGAGTTGCTCGTGCAGAGAAGCAGCACAAGCACAATGAGCTGAATGGCTTCCTTTTGTTCTGTAACTATTCTATGATCTATGATTCTTTTCAGAGTGAAATCAACACTCACATACAAGAAACTGACAGGTACATTGTAAACCCCACACTAACATACCAGCGAATGCTGGGGACAGAGTAAAACCAACTCAGTCCTAGACTAGAAACTGACAGGTACTTTGTAAACTTCGCATTACCAGACAAGAAATTGACAGATTCTGTGTGAAACCCACAGTCACTTAGCAGCAGTTGGCAGGTAACGTGTAAAAATCTTTCTTTCATATCCCAACTACAAGGTACAAAGGAAATTAGGTACAAACCCAGGCTCACACTTCAAAGACTGAGAGATACAAAGCAAAACACATATTCACCTACAAGTACAGAGAAGAAGACACACTCAGAGGAGGTGCAGATTAAAGACACATGCATGTAACAGAAACTGATAGGGATAGAATCAAACCCTTTCTCACTTCTCAGAAACTGATAGATATAGACAAAAGCTGATGCTCACATACAAGTTGTTGAAAGATATGTGGTGAAACTCACATAGCAATAGCAGAAACAAACAGGTTCTGAATAATACCCACAGTCACAGAGCAAAAACTGAAATATACTGAGTTAAACACCACTTTCTCACACGAGAAACTCATGGCTGCAAAGTGAAGCTGACTCAATCCTCCCAGGCATTGACAGGTGCAAAAGAAAACACTCACGACGATTCCAGGTCATGAAATGTGCACAATAAAACCGATCAGCTGAAAGAATAGCATTAATGACAGGTGTGGTACCCAGAATGCTCAGCGTCCTAGAATCCGCCCTATCTGTGACAGGAGCGGGGCGCGCAGGCGCAGTAGAGACAGCTCTGTCAGCAGCTGGAGCTGCGGGTTCGGAGTTGGAGCGGGATATTCACAAAGTGCGAGAAGACTTTGTGGGCTCACACAGTTGGAGCAGGGCCTCAGGGCCACAATAACATGGAACAATCCCATCTGTATCCCTGCAGATGGCGGTGGTGAAGCTTTTCCCGGTGAGGCTTCCCGAAACGTCGTCTATAAATGGATAAGAATTGGGGACGGGCAGGGAGCGTCTGGAGATGGATAAGAATTGGGGACTGGGCAGGAAGCGTCTGGAGATGGATAAGAATTGGAGACTGGGCAGGGAGCGTCTCTAAAAGAATAAAATTTATGTACTAGTCAGGGAGCGTCTCTAAATGAATAAGAATTGGGGACTGGGCAGGGAGTGTCGATAAATGAATAAGAATTGGGGACTGGGCAGGGAGCGTTTCTAAATGAATAAGATTTGGGGACTGGGCAGGGAGCGTTTCTAAATGAATAAGATTTGGGGACTGGGCAGGGAGCGTCGATAAATGCTTAAGAATTGGGGACTGGTTAGGGAGCGTTTTTTTATTCGTTCGTGGGATGTGGGCGTCGCTGGCTCGATCTCAGCTCAAGTAATGTGTCCAGTTCTGGGCACCAGGCTTTAGAAAGGACATCAAAGCTTCTGAGACAGTTCAGAAGAGATTTACTAGAATGATACCAGAGATGAGGGGTTTCAGTTTTCTGGACAGGCTGGTGAAGCTGGGATTGTTCTCCTCAGAGTAGAGAAGGTTAAGGGAAGATTTAATAGAGGTGTTCAGAATCATGAAGGATTTTCATAGGGTAGAGAGGGAGAAACTGTTTCCACTGTCCTGGGGGTCAGTAACCAGAGGACACAGATTTAAAATAATTGGCCAAAAATGTCAAGGGGAGGTGAGGAGAGATCTTTTTACCCAGTAACTGATTCGGATTTGGAATGAATTGTCTGACAGGGTGGTGGAAACAGATTCAATTATAACTTTCATAAAGGAATTGGACAAATATTTCAAAGTGAAATTCTCCAGGATTATGGGGAAATAGGCAGGGGGTTGGACTAATTGCATCTTTTTGTCAGAGAGTCAGCAGAGGCACAATGGGGCCGAATGGCCTCCTTCTGTGCTGTATGATTCTATGAACATAAGAACGAGGAGCCGGAGTCGGCAAGTCAGCCCCTCGAGCCTGCTCTGCCATTCAATACAATCATGGCTGATCTCATCACGGCAGTTCTTGTTTCTTGCCAGTAGATGTCACTTCACTCCAATACAGTGAAGTTTACAAATCGGAGAGAGACACAACAGGAAAGAATTGTTCACATTACAGTGAATATGTAGGATTTAGAAATACTAGGAGTGGAGACGAGTTATTACTTGTCTGCTCGATCCCCACAGCCCTGTAAAATTATTTCCTTCAAGTGCCCATTCAAATTCCTTTTGTAATCCTCGATTGTCTCCATTTCCACCGCCCTCGTGGGCAGCGAGTTGCAGATCATCACCAATCACTGTGTAAAAAAGTTCTTGCGCACATTCCCCCTGTATCTCCTGTCCAAAACCTTTAATCTGTGTCCCCTAGTCCTTGTACCAATAGTTAATGGGAACAATGTTTCCTTGCCAACTTATTTAAAACACATCTATCAATTCTCCCCTCAATCTCCTTTGATACCAGCAGAACAGCCCTAGCTTTTCCAACCTAACCTTGTAACTAAAATCCCCCATCCCTGGATCCATTCTGGTAAATCACCTCTGCGTCCTCTCAAGGACCTCACATTCTTTCAAAAGTCTGCTGAGCAGAACTGGAAGCAACACTCCAAATGGGGCCTAACCAGAGTTTTATAATGATAAAAGCAAAATGTTTTATAATGGTTCAGCATAACTTCCCTGCTTTTGTACTCAATGCCTCTATTTATAAAGCCCAAGATCCCATATGCTTTGCGAAACACTCTCGCAATATGTCTTGCCACATTCAAAGATTGATGCTCATGAACCCCAAGTTCCTCTATTCCAGCACACTCTTTAGAACTGTGCCATTAAGTATATATTGCCTCTCCCTATTCCTTTACATCACCTCACACTTGTCACTATTAAATTCCATCTGCACCTGGCTGCCCATTCTGCTAGCCTATCACTGTCCTGTTGCAGGCAGTTCATATCATCCTCACTGTTTGCCACTCCTCCAAGTTTGGTGTCATCGGCAGACTTTGAGATTCTACTCTGTATTCCAAGATCCAAGTCACTTACCTTTAGCAAAAAAAGCAGTGGTTCTAGCACTGACCCTTGGGGAACACCACTGTCGATTATCCTCCAGACTGACAAAGAACCATTTAATAAGACTCGCTGTTTTCTGTCCTTAAACCAATTTTCTATCCAATTGGACACTGACCCTCCAATACTACGAACCTCAATTTTGTTAACCGCCCTTTTATGTGGCACCTTGTCAGACGCTTCCTTAAAATCCATATAAACAACATCCACTGCATTCCCTTCATCAACCTGCTCTGTTAGTTCATCAAAAAATGCAGTTAGATTAGTCAAGCATGAACTCCCATTTATAAATCCATGCTCACTCTCCTTAATTAACTCAAACCTCTCCAAGTGACTGTTGATTATTTACCATGATTATTCTTTCTAAAACCTTACCCACCGCTGCTGTTAATCTAACTAGCCTGTAGTTACGCAGACTGTCCTTACACCCTTTCTTGAATAAGGGTGTCGCATTTGCCACTGTTTAATCCTCTGGCACCTCCCCCGTATCCAGGGAGGATTGGAAGATTATAGCAAGCCCTTCCGTTATCTGCATCCGCATTTCCTTTCGCAATCTGGGATGTGAGCCATCCGGACCAGGTGATTTATCTTCCCTAAGCACAGCCAGCCTTTTTAGTACCTCCCTCTCCTAATTTGTACTCTCTCCATTGCCTCTACTCTCTTCACTTCTACTGATATTTTGTCAAATTCCACTTCCTTAGTGATCACTGATATAAAGTACTCATTAAGTAGATTAACATTGCCCTGCACCTCTAAGCTTATATTATCCTTTTTGTCCCCAATAGGCCCTACTCAACCTCTTACTACCCACTTATCATTTACATGCTGCTCGAAGATTTTTGGGTTTCCTTTCATGTTGACTGCCATTCTATTCTCATAGAAATAGAGAATAAGCAAATAGAGAAGATGTAAGTACTTTCCATCCTTGATGAGGTGGAACTTTTTTATGTTGTGGGTGGTAATGACTTGGCCCACGAGTGTGGTGGAAGCAGAGACAATCAATGATTTGAAAAGGAAATTGGATGGATACTTGAAGGAAAGAAACTTGCAGGAGGAAAGGGATCGAGCTGGTGAGTGGAACTGACTAGATTGCTCCGGGGAGAGCCAGCATGGACGTGATAGGCCAAATGACCACCTTCTATGTTGTAAATGACTCTGTGTTGTTTCTCAAATTCAATCCACTGGTGCTTGGTAAATAATTTCAAAGTAAATTGTGCAACTGGAAAATCAGAACCAAGGCAAGGGACGCAGAAGGAAGCAAAATTGCTGAAACCCGGGATTGAACCAGAGACCATTACATCTTCAATCTAACGCTCTCCCAACTGAGCTATTTCAGCCCGACATTAGCAGTGGCTTGGTGTCCTTGTTTTGGAAGAAAATACATACATTCAAGTTTTCCAAAAAATTAAAGAACACAACAGGTGAGTAATATTCCCCATTGCTTTCTCAGTACTGATGGATTGTGAAGCGGGAGACAGCCAGAAGTGCCACTGAGCCGCACAGACTCCGAGCTGAGAATGAAATGAGATCAAATTCAATCTTTCATAGTGAGATGCTGCTGAGAGGTAAGAGTCCTGAATCAAAGAGAGACTTGCTCATTTCAAACACTCCCTGTACTCTCTGCTCATGAAGCCTTACAAAAGGGAAAAACAGAATGGCACTCAAACTCACAACCCTGCCATTAAAAGTCTCATATTCGACTGACAGAACTGTCACTTCTACTCGGTCTCTTATTGGATGGATGCAACTCCAACGCAGGGATGGCATTCAAATCCTCCCATGGGTCCACATGTCAGACTGAGTTCCATGTTGTAGACTCAAGCAAAGGAAATCTGCTCACTTCCAAAACTATCAGCGAATTGAAGCTGATTACAATCAACATCATCAGAGGTCAGAACTACCTGGTGAAAGAAGACACCCTGAAGAAGGATCCACAATTATTCAAAGGCATCGACAAAGTGAAAAACAAGAAAGTCGATGAGTCAATGCAAGCCAAACAACAGAAACACTGAAGAATTCCATTCCATTCCAGTCCAGTTGTTTTTGGAGTCAGGTCACAATTACAGCAATAACGGGTCCTTCTCAGGATGGCAGGCTGTTACTATTGGGGTACTGCAAGGATCAGTGTTGGAGCCACAGCTGTTAACAACCTATATAAATGATTTGGATGTGGGAATTAAATGTAATATTTCCAAGGTTGCAGATGACACAAAGCTCGGTGAAGTGTGAGTTGTGAGGAGGATGCAGAGAGGCTTCCAGGGGACCTGGAGAGGCTAAGTGAATGGGCAAGAACATGGAATATAATGTGAATAAGTGTGAAGTTATTCACTTTGGTAGAATAAACAGAAAGACAGAGCATTACTTAAATGGTGAGAGGTTGGGAAGTGTCGATGTCCAAAGGGACCTGGGTGTCCTTGTTCCTGAGACACTAAAAGCTCTTGTGCAGGTGCAGCAATCAATTAGGAAGGCAAATGGTATGTTGTACCCACACGAGGGGTCATGAGTACAGGAGTATAGATGTCTTGCTGCAATTGTACAGAGCCTTGGTGAATCCGCACTGGAGTATTGTGTACAGTTTAGTCTCATCTTATGAAGGATACACTTGCCATAGAGGGGGTGAAACAGAGGGTCAACAGACTAATCTTTTTTTTGCATTTATTTCATTTCATCTCAGTTTGTTCAGTTTGCTTACCTACTGTTTTTTTCAGGTTTGTACTTCCTGCTGTTCAGTATTCAGTCCATTAACACCTAATCTGTACTAATGCTTTGTCTTTCAACACACCATTAACATATTGTTTGCCTTTGCTGCATGACCTTTTGGTCAGCTATGTGGCCTTGTCCAATCTACATCTTCTCCTTTGTTATCTCCTGCCCCACCCCCACCCCACTTGCTTATAACCTGTGACTTTTCTAATATATGTCAGTTCCGAAGATGGGTCAGTGACCTGAAACGTTAACTCTGCTTCTCTTTTCACAGATGCTGCCAGACCTGCTGAGTGGTTCCAGCATTTCTTGTTTTTATGTCACCAGACTAATCCCTGGGATGGTGGGATTGTCTTATGAGGAAACTGGGCCTGTATTCCTTAAAGTTTCGAAGAATGAGAGGTGATCTGATTGAAACTGACAAAATTCTTACAGGGCGTGACAGTGTGGATGTAGACAGGATTTTTGCCCTGGTTGGTGAGTCTAAAACCAAAGGACATCGTCTCAGAATAAGGAGTAGGCCATTTAAAACTGAGATGGGTGGCATTTCTTCACTCAGACGGTGGTGAATCATTGGAATACTGTGCCCCAGAGGGCTGTGGCAGCTCAATCATTGAGCATGTTCAAGACAGAAATTGATAGAAATCTTGATACTCATGACATCAAGGGATATGGGGATAGCATGGGAAAGGGGCTTTGAGGTAGGCGATCAGCCATGATCGAATTGAATGACAGAGCAGGTTCGACGGGCTGAATAGCTTACTCCTGTGTTCCTCTGTTCCTAAGAGAGTTGGCGCAGCGCGCAGCCCTGCTTTACCCCAATGCTGATCTTGAAAGCGTCTGATGTTGCTCCATTGTAACTGATGGAACTGTGCATGTTCTCGTGGAAAGAAGAGATGATGCCCAAGAGGTCAGGAGGGCAGCCTCTGTTCCATTGCAGTTAAAAGAGGCCGTCTCTGCTGACAAGATCAAAGGCCTTAGTGATGTTAAGGAAAATGTGTGAGGCTCTGTGGCGTAATGGATAGAGTGTTGGACTTCTAAATAATGATTAAGACGATATGCAAAGGTTGTGGGTTCAAGTCCCACCAGAGTCTGATTTTGGACCAGACACAGAGGAGCACAACGGAACAACAAATGAAGAAATGTGCCAAAAGCACAGACTCGGAGACAGAGCGAGAGAGAGAGGAGCAGAGCAGGGGGGAAAAAAAAAATCTAGGAGTGACGTCACAATGGAGAGTGAGAGCAGGGAAACAGAGAGCCGCTGGGGTGAGGATACAGGATTTGGTTCTTTCTTCGGTGCAGTGGAAGGAGCTGTTTGGTGAGGATCTGGTAAGCTGTGACATCACAGGCAAGCAGGTAGTTGATTGGTTTGGAAGAACCGACCTGCTTGATGCGCATCTGATAAGTGATTGAGGTCCATTTTCGTCCCAACATTTAAAATAGTAAACAAACTAGTGGTAAGTTTAATAAAATATGCAATAAAATGAATAATTGAATAAAATATTTAAGTAGTTAATGGAAACACGTTAAGGATGACAGGACAGGTGATGTGTCACAGCTGCAGCATGTGGGAGTTCCTGGATGCCAGTGTGATCCAGGGCAAACACGTCTGCAGTAAGTGTTTGCGGCTCAAAGAGGGAGAAAAAAGGAATGTAGTGGTAGTAGGGGACAGTATAGTAAGGTGGATTGACTCTGTTCTCTGCAGCAAAAGCAAGAGTCCAGACGGCTGTGTTGCCTGCCGGTGCCAGGATTCAGGACATCTGCTCAGGGCTGGAGCGAAACATACAATGGGAGGGGGAGGATCCAGTCGTCGTGGTCCATGTCGGTACCAAGGACATAGGCAGGACAAGGATAGAGGTTCTGCAAAGTCAGTATGAGGAACTCGGCAGCAAATTAAGAAGCAGAACCTCAAAGTTAATCATCTCTGGATTATTATCTGAGCCATGTGCAAATTGGCATAGGACAAATAAGATTAGAGAAAGTAATGTGCGGCTGAAAGACTGGTGTGGTAGTAGTGGGTTCTGGTTTGTGGGGCATTGGCACCAGTACTGGGGAAAGAGGTGGCTGTACCGTTGGGACGGTCTCCACCTGAACCGTGCTGGTGCCGGTGTTCTAGCGAGCCACATAACGAGGGACGTAGAGACGGTTTTAAACTGAATAGTGGGGGCAAGGGATCAAATTTGGGAAGATATGGTGAATCAAGGAGGAGAGACAAGGCGAGAGAGAAAGGTATAAATATGGGAAATGATAAACAGACTGTGACAGGAAGGGGCAGAATGTACAAATCTAAGAGTAAATCGACAGATAAGGCTAGAGGTGACAAAAATAATAAAAGGACAAAACTAAATGCTCTGTATCTGAATGCATGGAGCATTTGAAACAAAACAGATGAACTGGGAGCACAAATAGAATAAATAAGTACGATCTGATAGTCATTACAGAGACATGGCTGCAGGGCGACATAGATTGGGATGAGAATATTGGAGGTGACATGGCATTTTGGAAGGAAAGGAAGCTAGGAAAAGGTGGCGGGGTAGCTCTGTTAATTGATGATGGTATTAGCGTAATCGAGAGGGATGACCTGAGTTCTGGAGATCAGGATGCAGAATCAGTTTGAGTACAAATGAGAAATCATAAAGGCAAGAAGTCACTTGTGGGAGTGGTGTTCAGGCCACCTAACATTAACCACACTGTCGGATGGGATATAAAGGAAGAAATAATGGCAGCTTGTCAGAAAGGTACTGTGATAATTATGGGGGATTTTAATCTACATATAGAGTGGAAAATTCAGATGGGCAAAGGTAGCCTAGATGAGGAATACATAGAATGTTTTGGGGATAATTTCTTGGAACTATACATTCTGGAGCCAACCAGAGAGCAGGCTATACTAGACCTGGCATTGTGCAACGAGATAGGATTAATTAATGACCTCATAGTTAAGGTGCCCCTAGGTAGTCGCGATTATAATATGATTGAATTTTACATTCAGTTTGAGGGAGAGGAGAGTGGGTCCCAGACTAGTATTTTAAATTTAAATAAGGGCAATTATAAGGTCATGAAAGCAGAGCTAGCTAAAGTGAACTGGCAAATTAGGTTAAGGGATAAGTCAATAGAGATGCAGTGGCAGACATTTAAGGGGATATTTCAGAATACACAGAATAGATACATTTCAACGAGAAAGAAAAGTTCCAAAGGTGGGACTCACCATCCATGGTTCACGAAAACAGTTAAAGATACTATCAAACTTAAAGAAAAAGCCTATAATTGTGCAAAGATGGGAGGCAGGTCAGAAGATTGGACAGAATATAAAACAACAGCAAAGAATGACTAAAAGATTGATAAGGAAGGTAAAATTAGAGTATGAGAGAAAGCTCGCAAGAAATTTCAAGACAACTAGTAAGAGTTTCGATAGATATTTTAAAAAGAAAAGAGTTAACAAAGCGACTGTTGGTCCAATAGAAAGTGTGTCTGGGGAATTAATAATGGATAATTAAGAGATGGCAGATGAATTGAACAGATACTTTGCATCGGTCTTCACTATTGAGTATACAAATAATATCCCAGTATTAGCCGTATATCAGGAAATTGAAGGGATGGAGGAACTCAAGAAAATTACAATCACCAGGGAAGTGGTACTAAACAAATTGTTGGAGCTGCGGGTTGACAAGTCGCCAGGTCCTGAATTGGCAAGTGAGATAGTTGATGCGCTGGTTTTAATATTCCAAAATTCCCTAGATTCGAGAAATTTCCGTTAGATTGGAAAAGAGTGAATGTAACTCATTTATTCAAAAAGGGAGGGAGACAGAAAGCAGGAAACGACAGGCCAGTTAGCTTAACATTTGTCTGAGGGAAAATGTTTGGAGCTATTACAGAGGATGTTATAGCAGGGCATTTAGAAAAAATTAAGGTAATCAGGCAGAGTCAACATGTTTTTTTGAACGGGAAATCATGTTTAACCAATTTATTGGAGTTCTTTGAGGGAGCTACATGTGCTGTGGATAAAGGGGAACCAGTGGATGTATTGTATTTTGATTTCCAGAAGGATAAGGTGCCATACCAAAGGTTATTGCAGAAAATAAAAGCTCATGGTGTCGGGGGTAACATATTGGCATGGATAGAAGATTGGCTAGCTGGCAGGAAACAGAGAGTCAGCATAAATGGGTCATTTTCTGGTTGGCAAGAAGTAACGAGTGGTGTGCCACAGGGATCTGTGCTGGGGCCTCAACTTTTTACAATTTATATAAATGACTTAGATGAAGGGACCGAAGGTATTGTTGCTAAATTTGCTGATCACAAAGATAGGTAGGAAAGTAGGTTGTGAAGAGGACATAAGGGGGCTACAAAGGGATATAGATAGGTTAAGTGATTGGGCAAAGACCTGGCAAATGGAGTATAATGTGGGAAAGTCGGAAATTGTCCACAATGGCAGGAAGAATAAAAAAGCATATTTTCTAAATGGTGAGAGATTGCAGAGCTCTGAGATGCAGAGGGATCTGGGTGTCCGAGTGCATGAATTGCAAAAGGTCAGTATGCAGGTCCAGCACTTAATTAGGAAAGCTAATAGAATGTTATCATTTATCACCATGGGAATTGAATACAATAGTAGGGAGGTTATGCTTCAGCTATACAGGACATTGGTGAGACCTCTTCTGCAGTACTGAGTACAGGACTGGTCTCCTTATTTGCGGAAGGATGTAAATGCATTGGAGGTAGCACAGAGAAAGTTTACTAGACTAATACATGGAATGGGTGGGCTGTCTTACGAGGAAAGATTGGACAAGCTAGGCTTGTCTCCGCCAGAGTTTAGAAGAGAAAGAGGCGACTGATTTGTTATTTAATTTATTAATTAACAAATTAGCTATCCTCCAGTCTTCCGGTACCCCACCCGTGGCTAACGATGATACAAAAATCTCTGCCAGCGCCCCAGCAATCTCCTCCCTTGCTTCCCATAGCATCCTAGGATACATCTGATCAGGCCCTGGGGATTTATCCACCTTAATGCGCTTCAAAACCTCCAACACCTCCTCCTTTGTAATGTTGATATGCTGCAGGATATCGCTGTTCCCTCCCTTGAACTCACTAGCTTCCATGACCTTCTCCACGGTAAATACAGACGGGAAATATTCATTTAAGACCTCGCCCATTTCGCGTGGCTTCACACATAGATTGCCACACTGATCCTTAAGGGGACCTACTCTCTCCCGAGCTACCCTTTTACTCTTAATATACTTATGGAATCTTTTAGGATTCTCCTTTATCTTATCTGCCAGGGAAATCTCATGGCCCCTTTTCGCCCTCCTAATTTCCTTCTTAAGTGTTCTCCTACATCCCCTATAGGTCTCGAGGGACTCTCTCGATCCCAGCTGCCTATACCTGACGTATGCCTCCTTCTTTGTCCTGACCAGACCCTCAATATCCCTCGTCAACCAAGGTTCCCTAAACTTGCCAGCCTTGCCCTTCCATCTAACAGGAACATGCTGGCCCTGAACTCTTCCTATCTCACTTTTAAAAGCCTCCCACTTGCCAGACGTCCCTTTACCTGTAAACAGCCTCTCCCATTCAACTTTTGAGAGTTCCTGTCTGACGCCATGGAAATTAGCCTTCCCCCAATTTAGGACTTCAACCTGAGGACCAGTCCTATTCTTTTTCATAACTATCTTGAAGCTAATAGAGTTATGGTCACTGGTCCCAAAGTGCTCCCCGACTGCCATATCAACCACCTGCCCATCCTCATTTCCTAACAGGAGATCGAGTGTAGCCCCTTCTCCAGTCAGGCCATCCACGTACTGCTTCAGAAAATTATCCTGGACTCACTTAACAAATTCTTCACCATCTGATCCCTTAGCACTGAGGCAGTCCCAGTCAATATTAGGGAAGTTAAAATCACCTACTATTACAACCCTATAATTCCTATACCTATCTGTGATTTCCCTACATATATGCTCCTCCACTTCCCTCTGACTATTGGGGGGCCTATAGTATAATCCCATCAAAGGGATCACCCTTTTATTATTTCTAAGTTCTACCAGTATGGCCTCACTGGACATTCACCCCGGGATATCCTCTCTAAGTACTGCCGTGATGTCCTCCCTAATCAATAGTGCAACTCCCCCTCCTCTCTTACCTCCACCTCTGTCACGCCGGAAGGATCAGTACCGCGGAACATTGAGCTGCCAGTCCTGCCCATCCCTCAACCACGTTTCCGTAATAGCTACAATACCACAATCCCATGTACCGATCCATGCTCTGAGTTCATCTGCCTTACCTGTAAGGATACTTGCATTAAAGTAAATGCAGTTTAGCCCACCAGACCTTCCACGCTCCCTGTCCTGCCCCTGCCTGGCCTGCCTACTGGACTTGCTTGCTTTAACCTCTCCATTTGCCTCAACTATCTCATCGGAGAGACTACTACTTTGGGTCCCACTCCCGCTGCAAGACTAGTTTAAACCCTCCAGTGTATTACTATAAAATCTCCCTGCAAGGATATTGGTCCCCTTCCAGTTCAGATGCAACCCGTCCCTCTTGTACAGGTCACCTCTGCACCAGAAGAGATCCCAATGATCCAAGTACCTGAAGCCCTCCCGCCTTCGCCAGTCTTCAGCAATGCATTCATTTGCCTAATCCTCCTATTCCTACCCGCACTAGCACGTGTCACAGGGAGTAATCCTGAGATTACAACCCTAGAGGTCCTGCTCTTTAACCTTCTGCCTAACTCCCCATATTCACTTTGCAGAACCTCATCTCTCTTCCTGCCTATGTCGTTCGTACCAATATGGACCACGATCTCTGGCTGCACACCCTCCCCTTTCAGAATTTCCAGCAGCTGCTCCGAAACATCCTTGACCCTAGTATTAGGGAGGCAACATACCATCCTGGAGTCTCGTTTGCGGCCACAGAAACGCCTATCTGCACCCCTTATGATAGAATCCCCTATCACAGTAGCTCTTCCTCCCCTTTTCATCCCCTGCTGTGCAGCAGAACCCTCCGTGGTGCCACGGACCGCGCTGTTGCTCTTTTCCCCTGGGAGGTCTTCCCCCCAACAGGAACCAAAGCGGTGTATCTGTTTGAGAAGGGGATGGCCACAGGGGACTCCTGCACTACCTGCCTGCTCCTACTATTCCATCTGGTGGTCACCCATCCCTTTTCTGCCTGTGCATCCATTACCTGCGGTGCGACCACCTCACTAAACATGCTATCCATGACACCCTCAGCTTCGTGGATGCTCCACAGTGAAACCACCCGCTCTTCCAGCTCCATAATGCGAGTAGCCAGTAGCTGCAGCTGGATACACTTCCTGCACACATGGTCGTCATGGAGACTGGGAGGGTTCCTGAATCCCCACATAGCGCAGGAGGAGCATATCACGGGGCTGAGCTCTCCTGCCATGACTTACCCTTAGATTAATTAGTTACTCCCTTAATTAAAAAATACTAATGACACTCGGGGCCTTGTTCTACCCACTACAATCTAAAGTCCTTCATAAGCTACACTGAATAAAACAAAACACTTTAGTAGTACTCATCTTATCAGCAGAGGTTTTTTTTTCAAGTAAAAAACTTTGCCCTTTTCTTTAAGATATTTAAATACACTAACAGCAGTGACTCACCAACCAATCACCTTGCAGCTCTCCTCTGACATCACAGTTGGCTTCTTTTTTTTCAAAACTCCAGCACACTGGAAGAGCTCCACTCCACTCCTGGAAGGGAAGAGACTGGGCCTCGATCCTCGGATTGGATTTATAGGCTCCGCTCTCAACATTCTCCTCATATCGGTCCATATCGGTCTGCTCCGCTCCGCTCCTCTCCGCTCCCGGTAGGTAATTCACCAGCTTTTGCAGAAAAGTAGGTCTTAAGCTGTTGCAGTACCTGTTAGAAAGATAGTCTAAGCTATTCTGAAGTCATCTTCTAATGTCATCCACATGGAAGCAGGATTTTAAAGGGTAAGATGTAGTTTTTAAAAGTCACTTCAATCTTGCTCAAGAGTCTTTTCAAAGAAGCCAAGTAAATCTTGATAAAAAGTCATAAACATTTAGAGATCTTTTAAAAGCACTTCAATCTTGTTAATAAAAAGTCAGATGTAAATTTAAGAACTCTGATCAGGCCATGCTAAAAACTTACGTACAATTAAGAAATAAAATACAACATTTAAAATGTCTGAACTCCCTCTGAAAGTTGACAACTGCTTTGCCGGTGTCTTCCTGGAATAGTGGAGCTGTTGTGTCAACAGAAAAGTCCTTCCCGAGCAACCCTGAGCCTGTTGGTACCGGCTTTAATCCAACCCAGGTAAAAATCAGGGTACCAATGAGCCCAAATTGCTGAACTACAGGTCCCTGTCACTTTAAAGAGTGGGCTGGTGCGATTATGATCAGAGGCTCCTTCTAAGCACATTTCTCACCACCACAACTTCCAGATGCTGGTGTTAGTGTGTGCATGTACCGGCAGTTGCAGTGCTGTTCAGACCCTCAATAGCAGTGAAAGTCTCAGATTTCACCACTATTGGGCTGTAAAATCCAGGCCAATATCTCACAGCCCTGTTAGATTTGCTCTCCCTCTGTACAAAATCAAACTCCACACATTGCCTTTCACTCACTCCTGTTTCCAGCCCTGACGGTGCAGAAATCCCCTCTCAAAGGTACACAATCCAGTTGATTTCTGATCAAATACCTCCTTCCTCATGCAATAGAGGAAACAGAGACATGAACAGGAGTCAGGTGCAAGAAAGTTTCACCAACAGAGCAAAGAAAGGCACCAACAAAAGTCACCCCTACTTTGCAAATCATTTCACTGGAATGTTCTTTCACTTGTTTTGTCGGATGACTGCAATAAATCTGAAAATGAGCACCATGAGGTTTGTGTTCACTAGTCACTTGTTCTCCTGTGTTTGTCTGTCAGGTTTGTAATTCAATTTGTATTGGATATTGAAGAGAATCTCTTTTCAAGATGATTGCACATCGTACTGTGTTTAAAGCAACCAACTTGGAAAATGTCAGAAAATGAATGTTTCAATACCTGTGTGACCAGATTCTTCCAATGCTTTTCAACAGCTAGATTGATGATGCTTGTAATCTGTATCCTGTGGAGAATGGGAGAAGAGAATAAAAACATGGTGCATGAACAGGACAGAATGTGTAAAATGGGAGCACAGAAATACTGCCACCTCATTGAAAGTTAATGAGATTTATTTGAAGTCAGACACCTGTCCACAATGAACAAGTGAATACATTAATTGTCCACTTTCAATCTAAATGGGACTGAGGTTCCAACAGAGAAGTTTTCTGGAAAATACCTGCTGCAGTTTTAAAATTGATGAACTGGAACATCTTATACTAACTTTCAAATAACTGGAGTGATTGTATAGTTCTCATAGTGGAGAGAAGGAGTTGTTTATAAATATAAGCAGAAAGACACATTTGTGGATTGGTGAATGAGCTTTATCTTTCTGAAATGTATTTGTCCATTGGTTGCAGGTCACTGGAAATTCTTTTTTACATTTCAATTGTAGCAGCAGCAGTTAGCAGCAAAATGTCTGATTAATCAGAGTTGTGGGTCTGGGAAATACTTAAACAGCCGAGACCCTGTAAAACAGTACTCCAAGTAATCGTTTAAATAAGGCACTGAACTGACAGAGCGGTAAAGGCCTGCTCAGGTCAGGAAAAAAAACCCGACCCGAACCTGACAGAACCACATTGGACCCGAGCCCGACCCGGCCCGAGTATCTCAATTTATTCCCACGCCCAAACTAACCCGAGCCTTACCCGACCACTGGAATGTTCACTTCATCTACCTCCCGATTCCGAATCGACAGGAAGCTGCAGCATGAGCGCAATGACGTCATAGAGATGCTCACTTGCTCACTGAGCAGACTCAGAGATTCCCTCCTTGATGCCCCGGACTCCCAGCTTAGGTTGGCTTTTCAACTTTTGACACTTATTAAACTCAACTTCCCAGCAGAGTTAAATGTAATACTTACTGTGTGTGTCCGACACGGACTCAGCCCGACCTGGACCCAGCCCAACCCGAACCTGGCCCGACCTGACCCGAGCCCGAAAGCCAGACCCGGAAGAGCGACCCAACACGACCCGGACCCGACACAGGTCGTCGGGTCCCGTCGGGTTCAGGTCGGGTGGCAGGCCTTCACAGAGCGGAGGTCAGATGAGGATTGAATTAATTTCAATCACTGAATCTAAACAAGAAGTAAATCTGCCAGGAATGGAAGACTTTGCTTTATCTGTGAGCTTGTGGCACAACGGTAGCGCGTCTGACTCCAGATCAGAAGGTTGCGTGTTCAAATCACGTCAGGCTCAGTTATGTTTTACAGCAGCTCAAGTTCCTGGATTTTATATCAGAAGAGAGTTCGTTCTCTTGGAATATTCGTGCATGGCAGAATTTCAAGATCAACTTTCATAGATTAAAGTCCTGATTTCTGGTTCCGTTCCATTTCCATGCTCAGTTCTTATTTCACACTGTTTTATATCAGAACAATGTTTCAGGGATGTGATGTGTCCATTGTTTGTGCAATCGCTCTGTCACCCAGTGTGAGAAATAAAACACAAACCGCACAGCGTGCGGCTCAAACCCATACCTGGCTCTGTCTATCGGCTGCTTAGTTCAGTTGGTTAGGACGCAGTGTTGATAACAACAAGGCTGTGGATTTGATCCCCATGTGCGCTGTCACATGGTCAGTCATTAATTTGACACATTTTTGCAACACTTAAAATCCAACTTTTAGATGCAAACAAGTTTACATCAAATGTCAAAGGGAATTTATTTTGAATAACATCCATTGTATCTTTGTCACTGGTCTGGAGTAACACAGAATTCTTTCCAATTATCTTCCGTTTGCTGATAAACGTTGAACTCGTGGCCTGTTCTCGTTCATGGTCACGAGCAGCAAAAACAGACAGAGCAAGTCTGACCACCCAGAGATGTGGAAAAGGCTTCAGTTTGGGACATATGCAGCAAATCAAATGTTCACCCGGCCCTGAAAGATTCAAAAACTGTGGAAAAGGACACAAAGAGATAGAGAATAAGCTAAAGCTGACAATGGAAATATTTCCCATCATTGATATCTCTCTATTCCAATCCAACCTTCAGATTTGGGTAACTAATTTCAGTGTAAATTGTGCAGCTGAAGAGTCAAAACCAAAGGGCGATGCAGAATAAAGGAGAACTGCCAAACCCCAGATTGAACCAGGGATCTTCAGTCCAACACACTCCCAACTGAGCTATTTCAGTCTCACAGGCTTGGGATGATAAGTGGCAAGTAACATTCGCACCACACAAGTGCCAGGCAATGACCATCTCCAACAAGAGAGAATCTAACTATCTCCCCTTGACATTCAATAGCATTACAATCACTGAATCCCCCACCATCAACATCATGGAGGTTACCATGGGTAGCCATACAAATAACGTGACTAGAAGAGCAGGTCAGAGGCTTGGAATCCTGAGGTGAGTAATTACAGTGCAGCTATTGGCTCCACCCCAGGGGCTGAATTTGTTCTGTAAACCATGAAGCAGCTTCCTCTCAAATCCCAGGTTTATCAATAAATCCTCTCACAAAAGCCGCCAAGTGTGATATATTCCTCTCACTCATCCATGACTCCTGACTCCCCAAAGCCTGTCCACCATCTGCAATTCACAAGTCAAGAGTGTGATGGAATACTCTCCACTTGCCTGGATGGGTGCAATTCCAACTCAAGAATCTCAACACCGTCCAGGACAAAGCAGCCCACTTGATTGGCACCCCATCTACAAACATTCACTCCCTCCACCATCGGCACACAGTGGCAGCAGTGTGTACCGTCTACAAGATGCACTGCAGCAATGCACCAAGACTCCTTCCACAGCACCTTCCAAACCAAGCGACCTTTAGCACCGAGAAGGGCAAGGGCAGCAAATGCAGGGGATACCACCACATGCAAGTTCCCCTGCAAGCCACACACCATCCTGACTTGGAACTATATCGCCGTTCCTTCACTGTTGCTGGGTCAAAATCCTGGAACTCCCTTTCTCACAGCACTGTGGGTGTACCTACCCCACATGGACTGCAGCGGTTCAAGAAGGCAGTTCACCACCACCTTCTCATGGGCAATTAGGGATGGGCAATAAATGCTGGCCTAGCCAGCGATGCCCACATCGCATGAATGAATGAATAAAAATGTGAAGTATCCCTTGTGTCATTGTTTTGGTAGAAAATATAACCCTGGTGGAATTGCCCCTCCCAATCACACCTCACTTCATAGAACATAGAAAATGGAGAAAATTTATGGCTCAGAATGAGACCATTGAGCAATCATGTCTGTGCCAGCTGAAAAAGAGTGATCCAGCCCAAAACCACTTTCCAGGTCTTGGGAATGGGATCTGAACAGATCTCAGAGCTCACATTATGTGAATGCTCTGTTGAAGTGTTGGTGAGCTGATATACCAGGGGAGATTCACACTGTTCGACACAGTGTGAAATACATTCAAGTATTTATAAAACATTGTAACATGTGAGTAATATTCCCCATTGCTTTCTCAGCACTGATGGATTGTGAAGTGGGAGACAGCCAGAAGTCCCATTGGTCCACACTGACCCTGAGCTGAGAATGAAATGAGAAAAAGTTCAATCTTCAGCAGTGAGATGCTGCAGAGAGGTAAGAGTCCTGAATCAAGGAGAGACTTTCTCATACTGTTGTTGAATCTCATTTCAAACACTCCTTGAACTCTCTGCCGAGGAATTCAGAGCTGGATAACGCCTGTAAAATCAGCCTAAAAAGGAAATAGAAAACACCCACCGTGGGCTCAAACTCAAAAACATGAGCTTCAGAGTTTCATGCTTTCATCGACTGAGCTCACCAGGCCTGAGACAGTGTCCCCGTCCTGTCTGTTATTGGACGGTGCAGCTGTTGGCTCCACCCCAGGGGCTGAATTTGTTCTGTAAACCATGAACCAGCTTCCTCTCAAATCCCAGGTTTATCAGTAAATCCTCTTACAAAAGCCCCAAAGTGTGATATATTCCTCTCACTCATCCAGAATAAAAGTTACATCTTTTGCTCTTTTTACCTTCCAAACATTGACTTCTATTTTGCTCAGCATTTATTTCTCTCTCCTTTTTATGTTGTGCATTTCCTAATAAACATTTCATTTCAATTATTTATGAGGGATGAAATGAACAGAAAAGATTTTCTGCAATGGTACCAGGGGTGTGGGACAGAGTGAGTGGTTCGGATCTGGAATATACTGCCTGAGAGTGTGCTGGAGGCAGATTCAATCGTGGCTTTCAAAAGGGAATTGGATAAACACCTGAATAGAGAAAATTTGCAGGGCTACAATGAAAGGGCAGAGGAGTGGAATTAGCTGATCTGCTCTTGCAAAGAGCTGTCATGGACATGATGGACTGAATGGTCTCCTTCTGTACTGTAACCATTTGATTCCTTGATTCTAACTCTGTCAAAGTTCTGAACTTACTCTGCTCCAAGGAGCACAACCCCAGCTTTTCCAGTCTCTGCACACAACTGAAGTTATGAGGAACCATGGGGAACCCACTGTAAACCTTCCTCCAGACAGAAATACAACTGTTCACCACCACACTGTGACCCAGCTGTTCACATGATTTGGATGTGGGGACCAAATGTAGTATTTCCAAGTTTGCAGATGACACAAAACTAGGTGGGAATGTGAGTCGTGAGGAAGATGCAAAGCGGCTTCAAGGGAATTTGGACAGACTTAGTGAGTGGACAAGAAAGTGGCACATGAAATATATTGTGTAAAAACGTGAGGTTATCCACTTTGGTAGGAGAAACAGATGTGCAGATTATTTGTTAAATGGTAAGAGTGTGAATGTACAAAGGGGCCTGGGTGTCCTTGTCTATAAGTGACTGAAAGCTCACATGCAGGTGCAGCAAGCAATTCGGAAGGCTAATGATATGTTAGCCTCTATCACAAGAGGATTTGAGTGCAGGAGTAGTGAAGTCTTGCTTCAATTGTATATAACCTTGGTTGGTCTGCACTTTAGAATACTGTGTGAAGTTTTGTTCCCCTTACCTTAGGAGTTCCGAAACCAGCCGAGGAAGGGTCACTGACCCGAAGCGTTGACTCTGCTTCTCTTTCCGCAGATGCTGCCGGACCTGCTGAGTGATTCCAGCATTTCTTGTTTTTGTTCCAACTGAACAAGCCTGTTGTTTAATCTCTGTTTTTCACACCAGCTTCTCCTCGCTCTTTCTGTGTTTCCTGCCTGGTCTGTTCCTCTGACCTTTATTCCTGACACTTTATTGAGAATGGCGCTCACTGCGCCTCTCACTCACACCGTCACTCCACCCCTTCACCCACTTCCAAACTTCTCTGTTGAACAGCACCTCACATCTGCTCCTCTGCTGCATTAATATACCAGGAAAACATTTTCAAACAGACATTTCCAGACAGTGAACGTCCCATGAAGACAAGGTAAAGACCAAATTCATTCACTTTAAACACAGAGAGAGCAGCTCTCCCTGTTTAGGCGAAGGAGCAGATGTAGTTTCACTCCCATTAGTCTTCGAGACATGGGCCAGAATTTTAAGGGACCGTTGGAGACGGGAATGGAGGCTGGGGAGGGGGAGGAGGGTGTATAAAATAGGGATGGAAGACGTCGGACCGGATTTTTCTGTCGGCGGCTTACATGGAGGGCAGGCTTCGCACATCCACTCGGCAAGAAGGCATTTAAAGTATTTATGAGTCCAATTGTCAGCAATTTTATTCACTGGGTCCAATTGAACTAATAGCACACGGGAACCACGGGGCTTCAGAGCCTCGCCTGGTTAAAGGAGGTGACTGGGAGGTGGGAGCTGAGTGTTGTCTTCACTGGGAAGCTATCGGGTGAGGCAGCGTAACTTGGCAGCAAGGGTGGAGGGGGAAAGGGCATCGGGAAACACTGTCAGGAGTGGGGGCTCATGTGCCAGCTCTGCAGGGCGAGCAACACCAGGGTGCAATTGGGGCAGTGCCACCTCATTGAGGGTGACAAGTGAGGTAACTGTGACTGGGTGTTGTTTACTGTGAAGGCCTTGCACTCAGGGAGGGGCAACCTCTCATGGGCCTCATTCACCCTGGATTCGAGGCTCCCATTGAAGAGGAGGAGGAGTAGAGAGGGAGGCCCAGGCACCAGCAGGGACACCACAGCAGCTTGGGGGCCCACAGGAGGGCCAGCCTCGAACAGGAGGCTGGAGAAGGAGGCAGAGGAACGCGTCAGCCGAGGTTCAGCTACCTGCAGATGTCCGAGTGACAGTGTCTCCACAGACGGCACCTCTCCACGGATGTCGTCACTGATCTCTCTGCCATGATGCAGCTGTGTCCCATGGGACTTGGTGGGCACCTGATGCCAGTGTCACTGAAAGTCACCGTGCCACTGAACTTCTACACCAGCAGATCATTGTGGGGATCCACTGGAGATATGTGTGGAATCTCACAGTCTGTGGTGAATCAGTGCATCAAGGAGGCCATCAATGTCCTGTTCAGGAGGGCCGGTGGCTATGTGCACATCGATCCAAACAGTCAAGCTGAGAGGACTACAGGATTCAGGGCCATCACTGGATTTCCCCAGGTGTAGGGTGTCATTGACTGCACCCAAGTGACCATCAAGGCTCCTGCAGACCAGCCAGCAACCTTCAACAGGAAGGGCTTCCACTTGCTCTGTGTGTAACTGGTCTGTGACCATCACAAATGGATCCTACAGGTGTGTGCACAAATCCCGGGAAGTAGCCACAATGCCTGCATACCAAGGCACTCCCAGGTGCCAGACCCTTTCCGCGGCCCCATCTGCTTTCAGAGATGGATCCTTGGAGACAAGGGCTACCCACTGAGGACATGAGTACTGACGTCTGTGAGGAACCCACGCATGGATGCAGAGGAGAGCTACAACACCTGCTGCGGGTCAACCCGAGCGACCATCAAGGAGGCCATTGGTCTCCTGAAGATGAGATTCAGGTGCCTAGATCGATCCAGTGGAGCCCTTCAGTATGTCCCGGCGAGAGTCTCGCATATCTTGGTGGTTTGCTGTGCACAGCACAATCTGGCATGACAGAGGGGTGAGGTGTTGACTCGTGAGGATATCGTGGAGTGTGATGTCTCCTCTGATGATGAGGATGTGGAGGAGGATGCTGTCCAAGCAGTGCCAGATGAAGAACCTCGGGAACAGCAAGAAAGGGGCCATGAGATACACACAAGGGAGACATGAGACACCCTTATACATTCAAGTTTCCTTTGAGCCTTACCACCTTCTGGAACCACAGCAAAAAAGTCTTAGCTTTAAGCAGCCCTGTTGTCAACTCCTTCCTTCTGCACTGCAGCGTCCAGGTACACATCGCACAGTGACAAGGCCGAAGCTTTGTGAACTCAGGGCTTGGTCCCTCACTTCCAGCCCCTTGGGAGGAAGGGTTTAAATGAAGTCCCAAAGGGCATCAACAATAAGAAGGAGACATAGTGAGAGAACATCATTTCTTTCTTCCGTGTGACACCAAACGCAACCCTATTCATCTGGAATGCACATTCACCATGAACCCAAAGTGAATCTTGGTGCTCTTCTGAAATCTTTTCCGCATGCTCCTACGTGGTGCTCCCCCTGCTCTGTCAGCTGAGAAGGAGACAGGCTGCTGACCTTGCTGCCCCATGGCTTGGGATGACATTGGTGGCCGTCCTCTTGCTGCCTGAGGCCTGGAGGGCCCCGGCACACTGAGGACCACCTGCACAGGTACAGGGAGCCCCTCTGTCATCGAGGGTGATGGAGGCAGGCACTGGCATCACTTGTGTCACTGGCAGAGGGGCTTTGGAGCTACTGTCCACACCAGGAGCACCCTGAGAGGAGACCCCAGATGTAGCAGCCAGCTGCTCCTCCCCCTTATAAGACACACTTGTACCTCCCTGCTGACCTGAGAGGGACGTGGACATGGTGAAGAGTTCAGGTGCCTCGTCCCCCCTCTCACCTTGTCACCGCTTGATGGATCTCATGGACAAAGCGATGGAGTGCAAGTCTGCGCACATCTCCGGCGGCCACTGATTGGTCGGCTGGATTTGGCTCTCCATCAGAGTCACCAATCTCTCAAGGAAGGAAGCCAGACACACCCCCATCGGAGACAGTACAGCATGCAAGGCCTGGATGGACTCCTCCATCATACGAGCTTGGGTACACATAACCTCCGGCAACTCTGCCAGATGTTGCCTGACCTCTTGCTGCAGCTGCAGCATTTCCCGTGTTGCTGGTGACACCAGAGGCACGTCATCAGCCTGGGACTCAGCATGGGCCTGGCCTCCCACAGACTTCCAACTGCCAGTGGCCTCGGCTGTCACTGCCTCCGTCAGCTGCCCGGGCCTGTCTGTGACGTGCTCACCAGCTTGTGTGCCCAAATCTAACAGCGAGTGGATACCCACCGAGTGAGGGTTTCTGTGCTGGTGGAGAATGCAGGGGAATGAGGTGACGGTGCACCCTCTGAGGCTCCCTCCTCCTCCTCAGAGGTGTCTGGCTGTCCCCCAGTCTCTCCAGCTCTTCGCTCTTGTCGTTCATCCTCGCCTGCATGTGTAAACAGGGACATTGAAGGGTTAGCGTCTTCATATCGTGACATTCCAACCACCCCTACAGTGCAGCTCCATTGATGCAGTGGTGAACAGATGAACAGTGTGGCTCCTTTGCAGCGGATGCTCCCTTGTGCCCCAGGAGATGTTCACTCACTCTCTTAGGTAGGTGTCCCTGTCTCTCCATCAGCTATGGAGCAGCTGCTTTGCTGCCCGGCCTGTTCGTTGGCCTCCTCCTCCATCGGGATGAGGACATGGAGATAAGGCATCCACTGCCAGTCTTGACACGCTCTTTCCGATTGTGGGCTGTCTTCTCCTGCAGCCACTATGATCAACAAAGTTAGTCTCCCAGCGAGGACAAACCCAATATCTCTGATGGTGATAGTCCAGCAGTCCATGATGTGGACACACATATTCCTCCTGCATGTGGCCCCTCTCGAGGGACTGTGTGAGTTTATACAATGACTGACGTGCACCTCCCACCGAGATGCAGCCAAGCCTCAGGCAGCATGTCCTGCTGCCCTTCCCCAATACACATGACTGGGTGGTCACTCCCTTTCCACCAAACACTCCCTCTCACTCTGCCATGCGCAATGTCCAAAGGGTCCAAAGTGTTTTGTGTTTGCACCTGAGCAGCCCGGATCCGGTCATTGACCCACTTCGTGCACTGGATCCATGTCTTGGGGGTGACCGCACGGCTGCTGACTTCACCTACAATCTCAAAGCAGCTTTGCTTGGTCAGGCGGACAGGTCTCCACCTCCCATCCCTGGGGAAGAGGATCTTCCACCTATCTGTTGTCACCTGGAGGCGAACCTGCAGGAAGGCATCGCCAAACCATTGGACCATGGTCACTGCAGGCTCGCATTCAGCTCCTTACCTATCAGGCAGCAGAAACAGCAGAACGGGTCCTGGGGCATCAGTGACAGTAGAACGGGTCCTGTGGCATCAGTGACAGCAGAACGGGTCCTGGGGCATCAGTGACAGCAGAACGGGTCCTGGGCAGCAGATGCAGCAGAACTGGTCCTGGGGCAGCAGAGGTAGCAGAACGGGTCCTGGGACAGCAGAACGGGTCCTGGAGCAGCAGAGGCAGCAGAACGGGTCCTGGGGCAGCAGAACGGGTCCTGGGGCATCAGAGGCAGCAGAACGGGTCTTGGGACAGCAGAATGGGTCCTGGAGCAGCAGAGGCAGCAGAACGGGTCTTGGGACATCAGAGGCAGCAGAACGGGTCCTGGGACAGCAGAGGGCTCTCAGGAAGACACTCCTTTAAACCAGGCAGCAGTGAATGCAGGTCTGGCAGCCCTTTAAATATGGTGCCAGCACCTGCCGTTGTGTCAGATGCCGGTGCCATCAGTGCCTCGTTCCCTGCCTCTGGTCCTTGTTTACATGGGCCCCACGCCTCCCCTTCATTAATTGGTCGGCTGCTCCGTGATCGTGGTCGGCCGGCCACATTTCACTCGTGTGGTGATGACACCCGCTTCCGGTGTCTCTGCCGAGAGCCGCACCATTAGTTTAAAATTCAGCCCATGGGGTCAAGAGTGGAAAATCTCCCCTCTGATTCTCTCTACTTAAACTGATGGAGACACCAAATTAAAACTGATGAAACCAGGGATTGTATCCTGGTTCTTCAATCTAGTGTTCTCCCAACTGAGCTATTCCATCCTCACTGTGAACTCATCTTCATTGGAGACAAATATAACTCCAGGCGGAATTTCCCCACCCGTTCATTCCTCACTTCAGAGGAATGGGACCCGACCAGATCGCGGAACTCAGATTATGTTAATGTTCTGCTCTTGATACCTTAATATTATCTTGCGTTTGAGCCACATTTAATCAGGTTCACGGACAAATTCTTCCATCATCCCATCTCCCACATTCTCTCTCTCTCATTCATTCTTTATTCTTCACAATCCAGAAAGGGTTAGGAATCAGAGCTCACCCCCAAACCCTCTGCACACAGACCTCTGTCTGTTACCCTGTTTGATCCAAGAGACCAGTCAATAAATTACACTCTTTATAAACACAGAAAGCTGCCTCAGAGTGTTGGACAGAGATAAATACACTGATGTCTTTTGAAAAAAGTTCATCTTACTGGTTGTTACTGAGCCCACAGAGCAGGGTGGGCCCAGGCTCCAGCCCCAGCTTGTGCTGTGTTAGCTGATGCCACCTGGTGTGATACTGAGCCACACGGAGCAGGAAAGGGCCTGGTTGTATTCATGGCCTGTGTTGAGTTAACTGATCCCACTCAGTGTGGTAGGAGCCACACAGAACAGAATGGGCCCAGGCTCCTTCCTCAGCCTGAGGGATGATAATTCTCCTCACACGTTGTTGTACAGAGCCCCACACAGAACAGGGAAATCTCAGTCTCCATCCCCGGCCTGTGGTATTTTACTTCATCGCACCTGGTATGGTACGGAGTCCCCAGAGCAGGAAAGGTCCAGGTTCCATCCCCAGCCTATGCTGAATTAGCTGATCTGACCTGGTTGGCACTGAACCGCAATCAGGGAAGGATGGGCCGAGGCTCCATGGCCTGTGGTGTGTTAGTTATTCTCATTTGGTGAGGTACTGAGCACCATATAGAGCAGGAAGGGCCTGTGCTCAGTGAGCTGATCTCACCTTGTGTCGTCCTGCGACCCACACACAGAGCAGGACGGGCCTAGGCCTAATCCTCGGCCTGTGTTCAATTAGCTGATCTCATCCAAAAGATTTTGATAAGGTTCCACACAAGAGGCTTCTCGATAAGATTAAAGTCCCTGGTATCAGTGGTAATATATTGATCTGGATTGGGAACTGACTGGCAGGACGGAGGCAGAAAGTAGTTACAGATGGATCTGGATCTGTTTGGAAACCAGTTACCAGTGTTGTCCCACAGGAATCGGTGTTGGGTCTGTTGCTCTTTACTATTTTTATTAATGATCTGGATGGAGGTGGAGGGGGCACAATCTGTAGATTTACAGATGATTTGAAGATCTGTGCGAGTGTTCCGACTGTAAACGATAGTCAACTGTTTCAGGCTGATCTTAATGTGTTGGGAGATTGGGCTCATGACTGGTAAATGATGTTTAATTTGGGTAAGTGCAGTGTTATTCATGTGGACAGGGTGAATGCTCAACATTCATACACCCTTCAGGGAAAAACATTAAAGTAGGTAGAAAAAAGAAAATAATTTGGAGCAGAGATCTGGATGTTCTAGTGCACAGATCTCTAAAGGTACAGCAGCAATGTTGTGAAGTGACAGTTGGAGCAAATAGAGGGTTGTGCTGCATTCAGAGGACAATTGAGCATAAAATGAGGCATATTCTTTCATGGGATGTGAGTGACACTGGCAAGGCCAGAATTTGTTACCCATCACTAATTGTCCTTGACAAGGTGGCGGTGAGCTCCCTTCTTGAATTCCTGCACTCCAAATGGTGTAGGTACACACACAGTGCTGTTAGGAAGGGAGATCCAGGATTTTGACCCAACATCAGTGAATGAACAGCGATATATTTGCAGATCAGATGGTGTGTGACTTGGAGGGGAGCTTGCACATGGTGGTGTTTCCATGCATCTGCAGCCCTTGTCCTTCAAGGTGCTGGAGGTCTTATGTTTGGAAGGTGCTGTCTGCGGAGCCTTGGTGAGTTGCAGCAGTGCATCTGGTGGATGGTACACACTACTGCCACTGTGCGTCAGTGGTGAAGGGAGTGAATGTTTAAGGTGGTGAATGGGGTGACAATCAAGGTGGCTGCTTTGTCCTGAACAGTGTCGAGTTCCTCGAGTATTGTTGGTGCTGCACTCATCCTGGTTTGTGCCTTGTAGATGGTTGACAAGTTTTGGAGAGTCAAAAATCACAAAATTATTGCAGTGCAGAAGGAGGCCATTCGGCCCATTGTGTCTGCATAGAATCATAGAACATAGAAAGTTTACAGCACAGGCAGGCCAAAAAACGAGCCACCCAGCTGAATCCCATTGTCCAGCATTTGGACCGTAGCCCTGCAGGTTCAGGTACTTGAGGTGCACATCCAGACTCCTTTTAAATGAGTTGAGGGTTTTTGCCTCAGCTACCCTTCCAGGCAGTGAGTTCCAGACTCCCACAGCCCTCTGGGTGAATAAATCTTTCCTCATCTCCCCTCTAATTGTTCAACACATCACTTTAAATCTATGCCCCCTAGTCACTGACCTCCCTACTAAGGTAAATAGACCCTTCCCATCCATTCTATCCAGACCCCTCACAATTTTGTACATTTCAATCAAATCTCCCCTCAGCCTCTTCTATTCCAAGGAGAACAACCCCAGTCTATCCAATCTTTCCTCATAGCTGCATGTTTCCAGTCCGAACAACATCCTCGTAAATCTCCTCCGTAACCTCTCTCGTGCAATTACATCCTTTGTGTAATGAGGTGACCAGAACTGCACACAGAACTGAAGTTGTGGCCTAACTAATGATTGATACAGTTCCAGCATAACCTCCCTGCTCTTATATTCTATACATCGGCTAATAAAGGAAAGGATTCCATAAGCCTTCTTAACCAACTTATCAACCTATCCTGCTACTTTCAGGGATTTGTGGACATTCACTTCAAGGTCCCTCACTTCCTCTACACCTCTCAGTATTCTCCCATTAATTGTGTATTCCTTTGCTGTGTTTGACCTCACCAAAGGCATCACCTCACATTTCTCCAAGTTGAATTCCATTTGCCACTTTTCTGCACAACTGACCAGTCCATTTTTCCAGCTCTCCTAATGAGCATTTCACCTAGTGCCTTGAGCTGAGTTACTCATCACAGAATTCCCACTATCTGATTTACCCTTGTAGCCAGTGTATTTACATGAATGGTCCAGTTCAGCTTCTGTCAATGGGAACCCCCAGGATGTTGATGGTGGGGGGATTTAGCGATGGTAATGCTGTTGAACGTCAAAGGGAAATGGTTACATGCTCTCTTGTTGGAGATGGTCATTGCCTGGTACTTATGTGGTGTGAATGTTACTTGCCACTTAGCAGCCCAAGTCTGAATGTTGTCCAGGTCTTGCTGCTTCTGGACACGGACTCCTTCAGTATCTGAGATGTCCCGAATTTGTCCTTTTATGAAACATTGGTCAGTACTCACTTGGAATATTGTCTCCAGTCTTGGTCTCCTCACATGATGGGTGATATTGAGGCTTTGGAAAGGGTACAGGGGAGAGACATTCGACGAATTCCCAGGATAAGACATCTTGGTTATCAAGTTAGACTAAAAGAGTTGGGACCCTACACTTTCGAGAAACCTAGACTGAGGGGTGATCCGATTGAGGTTCATAAATAATGAAGGGTCCAATTTAGCATGGGAGAGGTTTCATAACTTTATATTGTAAAAGGCCAAATGGCACCCGGATCACATTAAATTTCATTTTCAGTGGTGGGTTAACGTACCAGGATGGCCGAGTGGTTAAGGCGTTGGACTTAGTGTCTGTGTGGGTTCAAACCCCACTCCTGCTATCTGTGCTTACAAAATGTTACTTATTCTTTCCCTGACTTTTGCCTTGCACCATCATCTCTTCTGTCATTTAATCACTCTTGCCTTCCAACTGATCACAGCTTCCTCTTATTTGATCTGCCTCAGCACCGTTCCTTGGCTCTGCACTTGCTTATAAACTGGTAAATCTTTAACTTAATCTCCTCTGTACCCTGACAATGACCTTCTCATCCTTCCTGGATTGTGGTTCCTCACAGGATCCGCTGCCTCTCCGACTCCCCTCCAGGTAACTGAAGGCCCTGAGCCTTGGTCTCGCTTTATACGCTAGCTGGTAGTTGATTCCTTGCAGGTCTGCCACCGCTCAGGAGAAGCTCAAGACCCAGATCACGAAAAGTATCAAGAGGAATGTGAACAATGGCTCCCTGGTGCAGAGCAAGGGACAGGGAGCCTCCGCCTCCTTCAAAATCAGCAAGAAGGAAAACCCAGGAAAAAGTGGGAAAGAAGGTGAAGAAACCAGCAGACAAGAAATCTTTAGTGAAGAAACCAGCAGACAAGAAATCTTTAGTGAAGAAACCAGCAGACAAGAAAGTGATAACAAAGAAAGTAACAGCCAAGAAAACGAGCAGCCAGGCGGCGGCAATGCCAAATAAGGCGGTGAAGAAAGCAACGCTTCAGAAAACGTCTCCTGCGAAGAAGGTCAAAAAAGGCAAGAATGCGGTGGGTGGAAAGGCGCTGAAGAAAGTGCAGACATGGAAGAGCAAGGTCAAGCCGAAAGCAGCGAAGGCTCAGAAAGCAGGGTCTGGAAAGAAGTGAAAGAGCGCGGGAAACTTGTAAACATCTGAACACAAAGGCTCTTCTCAGAGCCACCCACATCTCTCAGGAAAGAGCTGATCCCCTGATCAAATGATCCCTGTCCCGGCCCCGTCTGCAGATTCCACATGGAAATGATTTGGAGTAAATCCAGGATCCCTGGTGACTCCCTGACATCCCCTCCACCCAGCCCTTTCCCCACTCTCTGTAATAAAACAGAAGGATGTCCGGCCCTCACTCTAACTGGAGATGTGTTCGGTGCAGTCTCAGTTCACAAATTCAGGGGGTGAGTTTGTGAGACAGTAACACTGGCGGAGAAACCCCACCTCACAACTCAAACCCCAACACCTGAGTTTCTCCAATTCAGATGGAGTCGGGTGACAACAGGAGCTGGGATAGGCTGTGATCGGGAATGTTAGGAATGGATTTGTTCAGGGAGGAATGTACCTGGAATCTCCGAATGTAATAGTTCCTTATTTCCCCAGATGACACATTCTGCAGTGAGAGTGAAAAGTCTCTTCACTGCTTCACATTTCCTAATTGTTTGGTTCTAGATGAATAATGAGTCAGAGAGTAATGACAGGATCTGAAGCTTCTCTCACACCAGCCCTTGTGAAGTGTGAAGTGTCCAATGTGTGAAGCTGCTGCCAGGGTTTGTCAATCTGAACAGTTTCAGCTCAGTTACTGGGGGCCTGGAATCCCCGCAGTTTGACTCTGTCTCTGATTGGTCATCCTCTTCTCAATCCAATTCTTAACCAATCTGAGTGTCACATAAATTAAATAGAAGTTCTCATTGGCTGAAATTTTCCAATTGGAAAAAGCCCGGCAATTCCAGAGCAGGAAGGAATTGAAGTGATGGAAAATTTCAATTTTCAGGCAACAATTTTATGATCTCTCATTTTATGTTCTGTTTTACTGTATTTTCCATCATAAAATCCTGGTGCTATTTTAGGAATGATTTTCATTTGTCAATCTGTTAACTGGAAGCGGCGGGAGGAAGGTCCGGTTCAGCAATTTAAAACGGGACAAATATCAGCTTCCACTCTGTAAAAGGAACGAATACAGAGCGAAGCTGGGTGTGACAAGATAAAATTTGTGCAATTACATTGCAAAGCAGTTCAAATTTAATATTACATAATGTACAATACTGATCAGTTTCATTCAATAATGTACATGAGGTATCTCACTATCCCTGCCTGCACAGATTATATTTACAGTATTTACATTACACATCAAACATTCTCTGGTGCAAACAGCCTGAGGGGTTTTACACGGGTTCCAGCCCCTCACTGTACTATGACCTGAGACTGTAGCCTTTCCCATTGAGACGCCATGGTGGCTTCCCCAAGCTTTAATGTGTCCCACAGCACATCGTCTTTTTTTTCACTGAACTTGAGGCATTTGCGAGCAGCGGTGAAGAGCCAAGAGAGAGAAAAATTTACATAAAAACAAAATACTGCGGATGCTGGAAATCTGAAATAAAAACCAGAAATGCTGGAAATGCTCAGCAGGTCTGGTGGCATCTGTGGAGAGAGAAACAGATTTAATGTTTCTGGTCAGTGACCCTTGGACATAATCAAGAAGTTTGCAGATGACATGAAAATTGGCCGCTTGGTTGATAGTGAGGAGAATAACTGTTTACTGCAAGAAGATATCAATAGACTGGTCGAGACTGGTCAGGTGGGCAGAAAAGTGGCAAGTTGAATTCAAATTGGACACTTAAAAGGTTAAAGAAAGAAAAGGAATACATGATTAATGGGAGGACACTGAACGGTGTGGAGTAATTGAGGGACATTGGAGTGAATGTCCACAGATCCCTGAAGGTAGCAGGACAGGTCAATAAGGTGGATCAGCAGGGTTATGGAATCCTTTCCTTTTATTAGCTGAGGTATAGAATATAAGGGTGACCTGGATGTCCTTTTCAATAAGTCACTGAAATCTAGCATGCAATTAAGAAGGCTAATAGTTTGTTAGCGTTTATCGCAAGAGGATTTGAGCACAGGAGCAGTGAATTCTTTCTTCAGTTTAATGGAACCGTGGTTAGACTGCACTTGCTTCCCTTACCTCAGGAAGAATATTATTGCCATAGAAGGAGTTCAACGAAGGTTCATCAGACTTGTTCCCAGCTTAGTGGATCTATCCGAGGAAGAGAGACTGGGGCTGTATTCTCTAGAGTTTCATAGAATGAGAAGTGATCTCATTGAAACCAACAAAATACTTAAAGGATAGACAGGGTGGATGCAGCCAAGATGTTTCCCCTGGTTGGGGAGTCTAGATCCATGTGACACCATTTCAAAATAAGGGGGAAGCCACACTGGATAGAGGTGAGGAGAAATTTCTTTACTCAGAGATTGTGAATCTTTGGAATTCTCTATGCCAGAGGGCTGTGGAAGCTCAGTCATTAAGTATGTTTAAAGCAGAGAGTGACAGATTTCTAAATACAAATGACATAAGGGAATATGAGGAAAGTGTGGGGAAAAGTATATTGAAGTGGATGATCAGCCATGATTACATTAAATGGCGGGGCAGGCTCAATGGGCTGAATGGCCGACTCCTGCTCCTATGTTGCTATGTTCCTAACTCCACATGATCAGCGAGGCACAGCCTCAGGAAGACTTGGCGTGTAGTGAAAACAGATATCACTGCTTCTGATCTTCACCAGAACACAGAGTGAGATGCAACATTGATCATCAAACAGACTGTGAGAGAATACAACAGAATAAAACACATGGAGAGACACTGTGGAATAACAGATAGATTTGATTGGAATGTTGAATTTTGATTGGAATGGATAAAGCACCAGAAACAGCAGATTAATTTGGGATTCTCATCATTATATTGATCTGGGACAGAAAAGAGAAACTGTAAGAAGGAAGAAAAGAAAGGATGGAACTGTTCACTTTTTTCAGCTTTTTCACTCGCCCATCAAAGCTGGATAAAAAAAGTTGCAAATAACAGAGAATTTCACCAAAAAGGGAGATTAAATGCTGTCGAAACCTTGGATCGAAGGAGACCCCAACAGATCACCTGTTTAACTGTCTCCTCACTGGGGGATTTCAATCAGTGAGCAATATTATTCTCTATTTCTTTTTGGTAAATGAAACTAGAACTGCCACTCAGAGTTAATATCTGTGTTCTGACTCCTGAATAATAAAATTGTGAGTTTCTCGATATGTTTTGCTGAAAGAACTAAGAACTCTTTTCTAATTTACACACTACTATATACACACTCTTCAAGCCTCCTAAGCTGGCATCCTTGGTGCTGCTCTCTCTTCTCCCAAACCTCATCTCATGTCACATCATCACTCTGACAGTGGGAGGGGTTGATTCCCCCATCATAGTAATTAGTCCTTTACATCCTTATACTACACTGTCAGTCAAAAAAAATGGTTGGAGGGAACTTCATTTATCGAAATGCCAACAGCTGCCAGTTGTCAATCAACTCAACCCATCACAGAGAGAGAGAGACTGTCAGAGAACTTCCTGCTTACAGTCCTGACCCTGTCACACTCAGCAGCTGCTCACCCAGACCCCACTCTCATCAACACTGAACATTGTTACCGAGACCCTTCAAATACTGTTTATAAAAGGCAGAAAAGGTCAAAGGTCATCACAGCTGTATTGAATAGAGCAAAATTTAATATTGTCAGGCAAATCCCCCACCTGCCAAGAATGCGGCACACATTATTTTGTCATTTGAACATTAAAAGTTTAAAAATTGCAATCTCTTACTGGAAATATATTTCCATGGTAACAGACAATGTTGAACTAATGGGGGATCCAGCAGTGGTCTTCCAACACACAAATGTTTTAGTCACATGGCTAGCTGGCTGGTGCAGAGAGATTTGAGCCTCCAACAAGGGATGCAAAGAGACTGTTCCATATAAGGTTCTGAATCTAATTCTGAACTATTTACTATGATGGGGGATCAGTTCTGAAGAAGGGTCATTGACCTGAAATGTTAACTCTGCTTCTCTCTCCACAGATGCTGCCAAAAGAGATGCAGTGGTTTTTGTCGAGATTCATGCCAAGCAGCTCTGTAACACAGGAGTCTGTGCTCTCCGGGCTGTTCGCAGGGACGCACACCAAGACAAACATCAACTGCTGCTGGAGGACTATCAATTTGGTGAAAGACGCCCTTTGGTCTGCCCGAAACTTGCTGGTCTTCCAGCGCAAAGAGTTGTCCACGACCGAAAGTTGCAGACTGGCTCATTCCAAGGTCCAGGACTACGTGCTGAGGGACGCACTAAAGCCTGCGGCAGCCACAGCAAAGGCTCAATGGGGAAAGACCACTGTGTAAGGTCCCCCCACCAAGCTGAACTGAGGAGCTTGATCCATGGGAAACCCCTCTAACTGTATCGGGAAAATTTTGTCTGCTGTAAAATGTAAAAATGTATCTAGCACGACAAATGTGAAACGGAAGGATTGTGAGGCAACTCATGATTGTATTGAAGCAAACGGACCTCCTTTGCACTGTTTGTAATTTTTGACTTGGTGCTGTTTGAAACTGTTTTGTAATGTATTTTTGCTAAGGTCAAGTGCAGTATCTGTTCTTATCAGTGCTTATTTGATTGAGAAGAGACCATGATAATTGCCTTTTGATCCTGGGGAAGCTTTGGATAAATGGCTATAACCAATTTTCGAGCTTCGGGCCAGGGAGTGCGCAACACCGTTCGGGTGGTCGTGAAGGACAAGGAAGGAGATGCACCGGTCGATCGCACCTTCTTCATCAAGAAAATTCTCTTCGATTGCTGCGGATTTCAAGCGACGGACGTCTTCTGCCTGCAGGATTTCCCCAGCAGTGGATACTTCGATGTGACGTTCCGGAACGTGGCGGGATGCATCAAGTTCCTGAAGGCCTTCAAGGAGAAAGGGGACCGGGCGCCACTGTCGATCCTCACAGCGGAGCCGCTCTTCACGCTTCCATCTCAACGGGACCGGGTGGTGACGATTCACCTCTACAACCCCCATGTTCCGGTGGTGGATGTACTCACATTTCTCGCCAGGTACGTCGAGGTGGCCGGCAGCAGCACTGATGTCAAGGACCCCTTTGGGATCTGGACCAGCAAGTGGCAGGTCAAGGTGACCTTGAAGGTAGATCCCAGTGGAGCCATCATCCACCCTCCCTCCAGCTTCACTATCGGGGGAAGTCGAGGCTTCTTGGTCTACGCTGGGCAGCTCAGAGTTTGCCGCACCTGTGGCAAATCTGTTCACATGGCAGCCAACTGCAGCACGGTTGTTTGCAAGAACTGCAAGGAGGAAGGCCATCAGAGCAAAGACTGTAAGCAGACTAAGCGTTGCAACTTGTGCGGTGCGGCAGGCCATCTCTACAAGACCTGCCCCAAACGTTGTCTCAGCTATGCTCAGGCGGCAAGGTCCAAGGAATGGCCGGGCGAAGGTTCGACGAAGGCGTCCGCTGTTCGAAAGGAGACCAGCAACCTTCTCCGCAGTGAGGCACTTCAACCTGAGAAGGAAGGGGAGGCGCCTACCCAGCGCCCGGAAACCCCTCCTACACAGACAGAATCAATGGAGGAGGAGGCAGCAGATGGACAAACAGGTCAGTGGCAAGTGGTCCAGAGGAAAACCACAAAGAAAAAACATCCCAAAGCCAGTACCCAAACCAGTGGCAAGAGGAGGCTCTCTTCTGAATCAGACTGCAACAACTCCTCTTCACTGGGCGGGGAAATGCTGGAACGACAGCCCTTTCAAAAGAGGCGGCAGAACTCCGAGATGGATGATAAAGCATCCCAGCCCCCGGGCACTGGAAGCTGTGATGGGCCCGGCGTGCCCCAACCCCAATTCCCCACACGTAACGACGTGGCGAACGCATCTCAGCTCCGGGACACCGGGAGCAAAGACACGTCTGGCGCACCTGAGCTCCGGGAGACCGGGAGCTGTGATGTTTTCGAGGAGGAACAGATGGAAGCAGCTGAGGACAACCCAATCTTCTCTGCCTACAAGAGCCCCCCGATGTCACCCGAGCGGCACAAACACTGCATGAAAAATCAGGAGGGGTTTCTGAGCCCAACCAACGTGAAACTGCTTGCGCACACGATGGGTATGCAGGAACATCCCGAAGGGGAAGGACTGGGACTAGCGAGGACAAATGGTATGGGAAGCAACAACTAATTTTTAGTAAGAAATGGGTATAAGAATTGCTTCCATTAATGTGCGTAGCATTAAATCTACTACGCGATGTGTTTCAACCTTGGATTACCTTGCCAAGGTCAAAGCTGACATACTGTTTCTGCAGGAGTGTGGAATACCACACCTCAGCACCTACAGGCAGTGGTCGCGATGGTGGTCCCACTGGCCATCGATCTGGTCGGGGGGTAATGACTGCCGTTCCTCCGGCCTGGGTATTCTGCTGCTGGGAGGTAACTTCACCATCTCCGAAGTTAAGGAGGTGGTGGGCGGCCGCCTCCTCGTAGCAGACGTGATGTACAACAACGCTCCGCTCCGGTTGATCAACGTGTATGCCCCGGGACAACGCAGCGAGCGGCTGACCGTCTTCCAGCAGCTCCCACTGCTGCTGGCGACGTCCAGGCCGGTCATCCTAGGCGGTGACTTCAACTGCATCATCGATGCGGCTGGACGATCCGGCAGTGACGACAGCAAACTGGACGCGACGTCCAGATTCCTAATAGAAACAGTTAAGGATGCCAAACTGCACGACGTCTTCAGCAAACCTGCAGACGGAGCGCAGCGCAGATACACATGGTCAAGATCGAACGGGTCTGCCCGTTCCAGGATTGACTTCCTGTTTGTGTACCGTGCTGTCACGGTCGGATCCACCGACGTCAAGCCGGTGTTCTTCTCTGACCACTGCCTCTTACTGGCCGACTGTCACTTACAGGACGACCAGCGGGTTGGCAGAGGGACGTGGAAGCTCAATGCGACACTGCTGACCCCAGAGAACGTTGAGGAACTCAAAAGGGATTACAATGGTTGAAGGACCGTGAAACCCCTCTTTGAGTCTCCAGTCCACTGGTGGGAAGCGATTAAGGAGAACATCAAGAGGTTCTTCATCCACAAATGTGTTCAGAAGGCGAGAGAGAGACAGAGGGAACTGTCCCGACTCCAGAAAATTATGCAAAATCTACTCCAGTTGCAGTCAATCGTCAAGGAGGACCTCCAAGAGGTGAAGAGCCAGCAGGCTCAAGGAGGCCTCCAAGATCATCTTCCGGTCCAGAGTCCGCTCCATCGAGCAGGATGAGACGTGCTCGCGTTACTTCTTCCAAAAGGTACACAGAGAGAGCTCTGTTATCAGCAGCCTGAAGGAAGAAGATGGCTCGGTAACGTCTTCGCAGCCCGACATACTCAGGATCAGCAAATCCTTTTATGCTGGGCTGTATGAAGCGAAGCCCACAGACAGCAGAGCCACCCAGTCCTTCCTGTCATCTATCACAGAGGTCTTAGATGACAGCAGGAGGGAGGGACTGGACAAGCCGCTAACTCTGGACGAGCTGACAAAGGCCGTCGAGTCTTTCGAGACGTGTAAAAGTCCCGGGAGCGACGGCTTCCCGGTCGAGTTGTACTCGGCCCTGTGGGACTGGGTCAGCCCAGACCTGCTGGAAGTATACGAGAGTATGCTCCTGGCCGGCAGCATGTCAGAATCCATGAGAAAAGGCATCATCACCCTCATTTACAAGCAGAAGGGGGAGAGGGCAGAAATCAGAAATTGGCGGCCCATCTCACTGCTTAATGTTGATTAAAAGATTCTGTCCAAAGTCATAGCCAGTCGAGTCAAGTCTGCTCTGGAGTTGGTGATTCACCCCGATCAGACCTGTACTGTACCCGGCAGGAAGATCTCTGATAGTCTTGCGCTACTCAGGGATACGATCGCCTACGTACGGGACAGGAGGGAGGACACCTGCCTCATCAGCCTGGACCAGGAGAAGGCTTTTGACAGGATATCGCACACCTACATGATGGACGTGCTTTCCAAAATGGGGTTTGGGGTGGGAATCTGCAATTGGATCCAACTGCTCTACACAAACATCAGTAGCGCAGTGTCAATCAACGGGTGGGAATCTGAAAGTTTCCCGATCAAATCTGGAGTCAGACAGGGCTGTCCTCTGTCCCCGGTCTTGTTTGTTTGCTGTATTGAACCCTTTGCTGAGTCGATTAGGAAGGATGCGAGCATAAGAGGGGTGTCAATCCCAGGCAGCGGAGGCACTCAGGTCAAAACCTCCCTGTACATGGAAGACGTCGCCGTCTTCTGCTCGGATCCGCTGTCCATGCGCAGACTGATGAGCATCTGCGACCAGTTCGAACTGGCCTCGGGAGCCAAAGTTAACCACGGCAAGAGCGAGGCCATGTTCTTTGGGAACTGGGCTGACCGATCCTTTGTCCCCTTCACCGTCAGGTCAGATTACCTGAAGATGCTGGGGATATGGTTCGGAAGGGCCGGGGCGTGCACCAAAACATGGGAGGAGCGAGTAGCCAAGGTACGACAAAAGTTGGGCATGTGGGGGCAGCGATCTCTCTCCATTGTGGGTAAGAACCTGGTCATCAGGTGCGAGGCGCTCACGTTGTTGCTCTACGTGGCGCAGGTCTGGCCCAGACCCTACTCCTGCGCCGTGGCAGTCACCCGAGCCATTTTCCGCTTCGTCTGGGGATCTAAAATGGACCGGGTCCGGAGGGACACGATGTTCAAATCTCTGGACATGGGCGGGAAAAATGTACCCAACGTGGCCCTCATCCTGATGACCACCTTCGTGTGTGGCAGCATCAAGCTATGTGTAGATCCCCAGTACGCAAACTCCAAGTGTCACTACGTGCTGAGGTTCTATCTGTCCCCGGTGTTGCGAAGGATGGGCCTGGTCACATTGCCGCGGAACGCACCATGCAGTTGGGCGGCGCCGTACCACCTATCCTTCGTGGAGCAGTTTCTGCGGAAAAACACCTTTGACCACCGGTCCATCAGGCAGTGGTCTGCACGGAATGTCCTCAAGGCCTTACGGGAAAAGGAAACGGTGGATCCTGTCGGATGGTTCCCCGAGCAGACCGTCAAAGTCATTTGGCGGAATGCCTGATCACCGGAACTTTCAAACAAGCTCCAAGACGTAGCGTGGCTGGTGGTGAGAAGGGCCCTCCCCGTCAGATCCTTCATGCACACCCGAAGTCTCGCCCCCTCCGCACAGTGCCCCCGCGTTGGCTGTGGTGGGGAAGAGACGGTCGCCCACCTCCTCCTGGAATGTGCCTTTGCAAAGCAGGTGTGGAAAGAGATGCAGTGGTTTTTGTCAAGGTTCATCCCAAGCAGCTCTGTAACACAGGAGTCTGTGCTCTATGGGCTGTTCCCAGGGACGCACACCGAGACAAACATCAACTGCTGCTGGAGGACTATCAATTCGGTGAAAGACGCCCTTTGGTCTGCCCGAAACTTGCTGGTCTTCCAGCGCAAAGAGTTGTCCACCACCGAATGTTGCAGACTGGCACATTCCAAGGTCCAGGACTACGTGCTGAGGGACGCACTAAAGCTTGGGGCAGCCGCAGCAAAGGCTCAATGGGGAAAGACCACAGTGTAAGGTTCCCCCACCAAGCTGGACTGAGGGGCTGGATCAATGGGAAACCCCTCGAACTGTATCGTTAATATTCTCAATTGCATATAAATGTAAAACAGTAATTGACATGACAATTGTGAAATGGAAGGGTTGGGAAGAAACAGATGACAGTATTGAAGGAAACTGATCTCCCTTGCAATGTTTGTATTTTTTGGTGCTGTTTGGAAACTGTTTGGCAATGTAATTTTTAAAGATTTTTATGAATAAAGTATATTTTTGAAAAAAAAAAGTAATGTATTTTTTTACAGATTTTTATGAATAAAGTATATTTTGGAAAAAAAAATCTCCAGCATTTCTTGTGTTTATTTTGTTCCATATAAGGAACTAGTCACATGATTAACCTGCCGTGCACCCTGGGAGCTTTTTGAATTTGTGTAACCAAACGATACTTGGTTGAAATTGATGGAAAAGTGAGAAATGTCCACGTAGATCACATGATCTCAGCAAGGGCTGAACCAAAACATGAGCACGATCTGCTTGATCACGAGCTCATGCCAGGATTTGAACCAGTTCAGGTTCAGTGACTGAAATTTCGATTTCTGAGAAAGAAACAATGTCTTCTTTAAATACTGAACCAAAACCAAGCAATCCAAAACATGACTCAACACCGAAACCCGTAAGATCAGAAAGACGTTGTAAACCAGTTATTAAACTTGATTTGTCGATAAAGTTCATTGAAGAGAAACAAAAAGAAAAATACTTTTCTTTTGAAGTGGGAAGTACTGTAATGTATTTATATATTATGTTGATGAGGTGATGATGTAAAGACATAAATAAACACTTGCTTGAAATGGCCATGCTTGGTGCCCATTTTCTCTGAGTGTGCCACCAGAATATATTACAACAAACAGCTTTCTGATCTGAAGTCTGATGTGCTCCTGCTGTGACACCAGATGATGATCCTTTCTTTATCTGGAGTATTTGAGACACTGATTCATAAATTCTAACTTGGTGACACATGAAGGTTTTCAACTCCCCCAAGTCTCACCCCTTCCACACCACCCCATGAGAGAGCTATGAGAAGCAGCATTCCCTGTCAGTGCCCAGATCACACTCACTTCTGCTTCCTGCTGCCAGTGATTTACAACAAACCCAATTACAGAGATCGGGCACAAAGAATCATCATGGAAAGAGACATGGGCTTCAAATCCAAAGCTGAAAGGACAGGATCAGAGGAACAGCTGTTGTTCTGCGATGTGGACTTTGGTCAGAGCTGGAAACAAGCAGTTCCACAAGAAAGGGGAGAACCAGTAAATTAGAGAAGGGCCTTTCAGGAATTCTGCCAGGAAACACTCTTTCCCGCAAAGGACAGTGTGAGTCTGGAACTCTCCCGCTTAATAGCGGATAAACCTGAGGGTCAATTGACAACTTCAAACCTGAAATTGAGAGATTTCTAATCCAGAGAGGTTATGAGGGTTTGTGGAATCAGAGCAGAGAGCTGGAGTTAAGATACAGCTGAGTCAGGATCTACTTGAAAGGTGCAATAGGCTTGAGGAGCTGAATGACCAAGCCCCATTTCAATGTTCCTGTGACTGCAACGGGACAGAAACAGAAAGAGCTGCAAACATACGTCGCATTTTACTCATATTTCACAGCAAACATATCTGCAGCCAGGAGCTGAAAGGGGAGAGATGACCCCTCGATGACCTGAGAATAAGTACAGAATGGCCTCCTTCAATACTGGTGATTTTATCAGGATAAGACGCTGAACATTAGAAATTAATCCAATGGGAATCGCCACCCTCCGCCTCCATGAATTGGCCATTCTAATGCTGGGATAGGGGATGTGGGTGTCTGGTTTGGGCAGAGGGTTGGCTGTGGTACCACGAACGCTCCCTCTCCACCTCCTCGCTCCATGACCCCACACCGTTTCCCATCCCCTTCCCCTCTCCACGGGCCCCCGGCAGCATCTGATCCACAGACGCTTTCCAGCAGACATCACAGAAGAGTGATCGGAATCCTGGTTCTCTCTTTCCATTTTCCCTGTCCCACCCATGGCCAATGAGGCTCCTTTCCTCCCACCCACCCTGAGAGCAATTAACCCACCTTTTACATAAATTTAAACTGGAAAAGTGTCTTGTAAAGAGAAATAGCAGAGGGGAGGCTGTACCCCATCAGAGAGGATTGTGTTCCTGAATCCCCAACTCTTTTTGTCATGTTTCCATTCAATGTACACATCCTCTACTTGGTCTGTCCCTGGAGACCTGTCATATCACATTTCTCTCCAGAAAATTTCTAAAGATGTTTTCCCCATCCCTCCAGGATAGGCCTGGAGTCCCCAGCACTCCCTCCATTCTAGTACTTTCTGAAATACTACCCATGCCATTTGATAGTTAAGAGAGACAGAGGGGAACGAGGCAAATCAAGCATGGCTGAGCCTTTAGTGTTGACAAACAGGGCTCCATTTCCTGAACCAGTGCCACAGCTTTCAGAATAGAAGGAGCCTAAACAAATCTGATGGGTTCCAATTAAACAAAAGAGCTGGAGATGCTGACAGTCAGAACAGATAAAATGTGGAGGAGTGTTTGAAGCAGATGCTGTGTTGTTACTGTAGTTCTACTATGGAATTATTTCAAGGAGATGATTCTGAATGTAATGGATCAACGTGGACCCGTCCAAGGCAAAGGTTCCAAACTTCCTTGTGGTCCAGCCTGGTTGAATGAAACTGAAGAAAACAAATCACTCAGAAGTGGAAAAGAAATATAAGGCCATGAAAGCACAGAATTCAGATGGATGCAATACCAGATGGTATGGCAAGAGTGTAAAACAGCAACAGACTGGTGAATAAAACTTTCCCATTGAATAAGACAAGAGAAGAGAAAGGTAATAATCGAGTCAGGTGAGTTGTGAAACTATTCACATTCCACCTTGATCTGAATAGGACTGTTGAAGGGAGTGATTGAGAAGAATGGAGGAGAAATGAAAAGAAAGGAGAAATAAACACAAGGTCTTTTGATTTTAGATTGACAGACTGTAAAGTACGGGTGTCGGAAGATATAGCGTGAAGTTGGTTGTGACAAGATCACAGGAAAGTTGTGCTTAGAGCTGTGCCCTGAGACAAGGTGTGTGTTGACAGGAAAGCTGCTTTCTTTTGCACAAAATGTATTTTATTCATAAAATTTGTGGAAGTACATTGCAAAGCAGGCCAAATTTGATATTACATAAGATGCAATACAGATCAATTTCTTTCACTGCAGTACATGAGGTATCTCACTATATCTGTCTGCACAGGTTATATTTACAGTAATTACATTATACATCAAACATTCTCTGGTGCATACAGCCCAAGGGGTTTTACATGGGTTCCAGTCCCTCACTGCACAATGGCCTTCTTTGGCCTCCTTGTCTCGAGAGGCAATCGGTAAGCGCCTGGAAGTGGTCAGTGGTTTGTGAAACAGCACCTGGAGTGGCTTTAAAGGCCAATTCTAGAGTGACAGACTCTTCCACAGGTGCTGCAGATAAAATTGGTTGTCGGGGCTGTTACACAGTTGGTTCGCTCCTTGCGCTTCTGTCTTTTTTTCCTGCCAACAGCTAAGTCTCTTCAACTCACCAAACTTCAGCCCCGCCTTTATGGCTGTCCGTCAGCTCAGGCGAACACTGGTAACTGATTCCCACGACGTGTGGTCAATGTCACAGGACTTCATGTCGCGTTTGCAGACGTCTTTAAAGCAGAGACATGGACGGCCGGTGGGTCTGATACCAGTGGCGAGCTCATTGCACAATGTGTCCTTGGGGATCCTGCCATCTTCCATGCAGCTCACATGGCCAATCCATCTCAAGCGCCGTTGGCTCAGTAGGGTGTATATGCTGGGGATGTTGGCCTCCTTGAGGACTTCTGCAATGGAGATACAGTCCTGCCACATGATGCCAAGGATTCTCCGGAGGCAGCAAAGAAGGAATGACTTGAGACGTCGCTCTTGGCTGACATACATTGTCTTAGACTTCAGCCTTTCCCCGTTGAGACTCCATGCTGGCTTCCCCAAGCTTTAATGCGTCCAGCACATAGTCTTGGATGTTGCAATGTGCCAGTCTGCAACACTCGGTCATGGACAGCTCTTTGCACTGGAATACCTGTCCCACGGCCGGGCTCGTTCTCAATAGAGATCATTTCAAATGAACATTTCCTAAATCCACACATTCTCTCTCACAATAAAGAGAACAGGATGTCTGGCAGATTCAGTGTGAGACGGTAACACTGCCAGGTAAAGGCCGCTTTCCAACTCCAATCTTAACACAGGAGATTCCCCAAACAGCTGCAATAAGATGTTTGTAAACTGCTAGAAGCGGATGTGTATGGAAATGGTGATGTTACTGGGGAGGTTTCTTGTTATAGAATGGACTGCGTTTAGGTGGGAATATTACTGAGTGTTAATTGTAGCAGGATCATATTTAAAAGCTCCGGCTTTCTGGAAAGCTTTGACTGTGAAGGCCGAGTCTGGAAGGGTTTGTGTGGAGAGCTGGGTTTCGGTTCTACTGTTAATAAAGGGTTTGAAATTGGCAGCCCGGAGCAAACTGGAGGTGGAGCTGAAAGATGAGGGGCCGTTCTCTCTCTGGCTGTCACTCTGGGTGTCTCCTCCCCTCCCGCTCTCTGTTTAATCTTCACTCTGTCTCCTCCCCTCACTGCACTTCTCAGCCAGGTCCGGGCGGCCGCTATAAAAAGGAGCCTGAAGGATTCTGTTTCTCATATCCAGCAGTGAACTGAGTGAAGAATTATCATGTCAGGCAGAGGCTCGGATCCGCTGTCCGTGCGCAGACTGATGAGCATCTGCGACCAGTTCGAACTGGCCTCGGGAGCCAAAGTTAACCACGGCAAGAGCGAGGCCATGTTCTTTGGGAACTGGGCTGACCGATCCTTTGTCCCCTTCACCGTCAGGTCAGATTACCTGAAGGTGCTGGGGATATGGTTCGGAAGGGCAGTTCCGTGCACCAAAATCTGGGAGGAGCGAGTAGCCAAGGTACAACAAAAGTTGAGCATGTGGGGGCAGCGATCTCTCTCCATTGTGGGTAAGAACCTGGTTATCAGGTGCGAGGCGATCACGTTGTTTAGTTTTAGTTTAGTTTAGTTCAGACATACAGCACTGAAACAGGCCCTTTGGCCCACCGAGTCTGTGCCGACTATCAACCACCCATTTTATACTAATCCTACACTAATTCCATATTCCTACCACATCCCCACCTGTCCCTATATTTCCCTACCACCTACCTACACTTCTTCTCTTTTGGGCCTCCTTATCTCGAGAGACAATGGATACGCGCTGGAGGTGGTCAGTGGTTTGTGAAGCAGCGCCTGGAGTGGCTATAAAGGCCAATTCTGGAGTGACAGGCTCTTCCACAGGTGCTGCAGAGAAATTTGTTTGTCGGGGCTGTTGCACAGTTGGCTCTCCCCTTGCGCCTCTGTCTTTTTTCCTGCCAACTACTAAGTCTCTTCGACTCGCCACAATTTAGCCCTGTCTTTATGGCTGCTCGCCAGCTCTGGCGAATGCTGGCAACTGACTCCCACGACTTGTGATCAATGTCACACGATTTCATGTCGCGTTTGCAGACGTCTTTATAGCGGAGACATGGACGGCCGGTGGGTCTGATACCAGTGGCAAGCTCGCTGTACAATGTGTCTTTGGGGATCCTGCCATCTTCCATGCGGCTCACATGGCCAAGCCATCTCAAGCGCCGCTGACTCAGTAGTGTGTATAAGCTGGGGGTGTTGGCCACTTCAAGGACTTCTGTGTTGGAGATATAGTCCTGCCACCTGATGCCAAGTATTCTCCGAAGGCAGCGAAGATGGAATGAATTGAGACGTCGCTCTTGGCTGGCATACGTTGTCCAGGCCTCGCTGCCGTCGAGCAAGGTACTGAGGACACAGGCCTGATACACTCGGACTTTTGTGTTCCGTGTCAGTGCGCCATTTTCCCACACTCTCTTGGCCAGTCTGGACATAGCAGTGGAAGCTTGTTGATTTCTGCATCGAGAGACAGGTTACTGGTGATAGTTGAGCCTAGGTAGGTGAACTCTTGAACCACTTCCAGAGCGTGGTCGCCAATATTGATGGATGGAGCATTTCTGACGTCCTGCCCCATGATGTTCGTTTTCTTGAGGCTGATGGTTAGGCCAAATTCATTGCAGGCAGCCGCAAACCTGTCGATGAGACTCTGCAGGCACTCTTCAGTGTGAGATGTTAAAGCAGCATCGTCAGCAAAGCGGAGTTCTCAGATGAGGACTTTCCGTACTTTGGACTTCGCTCTTCGACGGGCAAGGTTGAACAACCTGCCCCCTGATCTTGTGTGGAGGAAAAGTCCTGCTTCAGAGGATTTGAACGCATGTGAAAGCAGCAGGGAGAAGAAAATCCCAAAAAGTGTGGGTGCGAGAACACAGCCCTGTTTCACACCACTCAGGATAGGAAAGGACTCTTACCTACACTAGGGGCAATTTATAATGGCCAATTTACCTATCAACCTGCAAGTCTCTGGCATATGGGAGGAAACCGGAGCACCCGGAGGAAACCCACACAGACACAGCTAGAACTTGCAAACTCCACACAGGCAGTACCCAGAATTGAACCCGGGTTGCTGGAGTTGTGAAGCTGCAGTGCTAACCACTGCGCCACTGTGCCGCCCTGTGCTGCTCTACGTGGCGAAGGTCTGGCCCATACCCGAGTCCTGCGCTGTGGCAGTCACCCGAGCCATTTTCCGCTTCATCTGGGGATCTAAAATGGACCGGATCCGGAGGGACACGATGTTCAAATCTCTGGACAAGGGCGGGAAAAATGTACCCAACGTGGCCCTCATCCTGATGACCACCTTCGTGTGCGGCTGCATCAAACTGTATGTAGATCTCCAGTACGCAAACTCCAAGTGTCACTATGTGCTGAGGTTCTATCTGTCCCTGGTGTTGCGAAGGATGGGCCTGGTCACATTGCCGCAGAACGCTTCATCAAGTTGGACTGTGCCGTGGAGCAGTTTTGCGGGAAAACACCTTTGACCACCGATCCATCAGGCAGTGGTCTGCACGGAATGTCCTCAAGGCCCTACGGGAAAAGGAGACGGGGGATCCTGTCGGATGGTTCCCCGAGCAGACCGCCAAAGTCATTTGGCAGAATGCCTCATCACCAGAACTTTCAAACAAGCACCAAGACGTAGCTTGGCTGGTGGTGAGAAGAGCCTTCCCCGTCAGATCCTTCATGCACACCCGAAGTCTCGCCCCCTCTGCACAATGCCCCCACGGTGGCTGTGGTGGGGAAGAGACGGTTGCCCACCTCCTCCTGGAATGTGTCTTTGCAAAGCAGATGTGGAAAGAGATGCAGTGGTTTTTGTCAAGGTTCATCCCAAGCAGCTCTGTAACACAGGAGTCTGTGCTCTCCGGGTTGTTCCCAGGGACGCACACCGAGACAAACATCAACTGCTGCTGGAACACTATCAACTCGGTGAAAGACGTCCTTTGGTCTGCCCAAAACTTGCTGGTCTTCCAGCGCAAAGTGTTGTCCACGACCGAATGTTGCAGACTGGCACATTCCAAGGTCCAGGACTACGTGCTGAGGGACGCACTAAAGCTTGGGGCAGCCGCAGCAAAGGCTCAATGTGGAAAGACCACTGTGTAAGGTCTCACCACCAAGCTGAACGGAGGGGCTGGATCCATGGGAAACCCCTCGAACTGTATCGGGAAAACTTTTTGTGCTGTAAATGTAAAAATGTATATGGCATGACAATGAAATGGAAGGGTTGTGAGGCAACTCAAAATTGGATAGAAGGAAACGGATCACCTTTGCACTGTTGGTATTTTTTGACTTGATGCTGTTTTAAACTGTTTGGGAATGTAATTTTTACAGATTTTTAAGAATAATGTATATTTTGGAAATAAAAAAATGTCAGGCAGAGGTAAAGGAGGCAAAGGACTGGGCAAAGGGGGAGCAAAGCCGCACCGCAAAGTGCTTCATGAGAATATCCAGGGCATCACCAAACCTTCAATCCGCCGCCTGGCTCGCTGTTGCGGGGTCAAGCGGATCTCGGGTTTGATCTATGAGGAGACTCGCGGGGTGTTGAAGGTTTTCCTGGAGAATGTGATCAGGGATGCGGTCACCTGCACTGAGCACGCCAAGCGCAAGACGGTCACTGCCATGGATGTGGTGTACGCTCTGAAATGGCAGGGCCGCACTCTCTACGGATTCGGCGGTTGAACAACTCGACCCTTTCCTGCAAACACACAACAAAGGCTCTTCGAAGAGCCACCCACCGCCTCACAGAGAGAGCAGTGACCTGGAAACGGGAGATCTGATAGGCTGTTCAGAACTGTCTGGAATAAATCTGCGCTGTGTTCGGGTTGAAACTTGGAATCGCAGAGTTTGACATTTCAATTGCAGCAAGAATGTGCAGTGGATTTGATTTTCTAAACGGGCTGTGTAAACAGCGCCTGAGGCTCCACATTTAGTTATTTCCCCAGTCCACACATGCCCTCAGTGAAAAGGCACATCACTCTGGAATTCTCGGTTTGAGCCCGCGCTCACTTCTGATTGGTCACCCTCTTCCCATACGCATGTCTTAACCAATCGCAGAGCCTCGAATTCGAAAACACAGCAAATCATTGGCTTAAATTGTCGTCCTAACACAGTTTGAATTCGAAAAAGGCGCCAATTTCAGTGTTGAAAAGAAGCGATTACTGGAAAATCTATTTAAATTTGTTGGTAAAATATTTTCCCGTAACCTTGACCATTTTTTATTCCGCTTTTATCGCCACAAATTCCTGGCGCTATTTTACGCACAGTTTTAACCTGACATTTATTTCCCACTCCATGGGAAAAGACTCCATTCAGCAATCCTTAAGGGACCAATAACTCAAACTCGGTGTGGAAGTGATAAGTTACAGACGATGGGTAATTCCCCTTCACACAGGATTCAGGGGGACACACTGAGAAGTCACTGAAATAGTTACTTAAACATTTTAAATAGTTCCTATTCTGTTCTGTTACTGACATGCTGGAATTCGACAATAATCAGCCCTTTCACAGAGACTGTGGGTGGCTCTGAAAAGAGCCTTTGGGTTAGTAGATGACATTTTGGCCGCTTTACTTTTTCTGGGAGCTCTGAACGCTGGCTTTCTTGCGCAGCAGCACGGCCTGGATATTAGGCAGCACCCCGCCCTGAGCGATGGTCACTCCTCCCAGCAGCTTGTTGAGCTCCTCGTCGTTGCGCACGGCCAGCTGCAGGTGTCTGGGGATGATGCGGCTCTTCTTGTTGTCCCGGGCCGCATTACCGGCCAGCTCGAGGATTTCAGCGGTCAGATACTCGAGCACAGCAGCCAGATAGACCGGGACTCCAGTACCCACACGCTCAGCATAGTTGCCCTTTCTCAGGAGTCTGTGAACACGGCCCACCGGGAACTGCAGTCCAGACCGGGAGGAGCGAGACTTGGCCTTGGCCCAAGCTTTCCCGCCGGTCTTTCCTCTTCCAGACATTTCCACAATCTCACAAATGCTTTAACAAAGAATGGTTAATTTACGCAGCATTTACTTTACTTATAGATTGAGAATTTTCCTCATTGGTCGGTACCTAATTCACTTCATTTGCCTATATTCACCAATAATCAGGTCACTGACAAACAGAAGAGGGCGGGATTTACCCGCCACGACATCAGAAGCAGAGAATTGTTCAATTTCAAAAAGCCCGCCAATTTCATTGCCGGAAAGGAGCGGATGAAAATAAATGTAATTCTTCGTCAAAAATTTAAAATCCCTTCTCTGTATTTTCTTTTATTCAACTTGTAAAATGTTGTTCAAATTGTGGCTCATTCTACAATCGCTTTCAAACTGGCCCTGTTGGGAATAAATCCCTGTTCATTGCATTGGCCTGAAGTGAAACATTGTTTAGTTTTCAATCAGAGCTCAGTGTCCTTCTGTGAAAAAAAGGGAGCCGGAACGAGTTCTGGAACTGCCCTTAACCTGCTCTGTAATAATCCCATCCCAGGCTGTTGCACTGCGGAGAGTTGCTGTTAATAAAATCATTAAGGGATTAAGGTCTAACCCTCAACACTGAAAGCAGCTGTTAATGCAGTCATTCAGGGGCTGTGAAAAAAAAACAGTACAATAACAGCTTTAAGCAAAAAAGTGAAGATGGGTGAGCAGATTATGAGTTCTTGTAAGGTTGATGGGACAGCAAACACAGCAGTATGATCCTTATTATATTATACATTGTCTTCAAGTGATTTAATAGAGATGTTCCGATGCAGCTTTTTCAGAGAGATTGTGGGTGGCTCTTAAAAGAGCCGTTGTGTTTGGGATGTTTTTCAGTCCATTGTGCAGTTTTACTTGGAGCTGGTGTACTTGGTCACCGCCTTTGTCCCTTCCGACACGGCGTGCTTGGCCAGCTCCCCAGGCAGCAGCAGGCGCACGGCGGTCTGGATCTCCCGGGAGCTGATGGTGCTGCGCTTGTTGTAATGGGCCAGGCGGGAAGCCTCACCCGCGATGCGCTCGAAAATATCGTTCACAAACGAGTTCATGATGCTCATGGCCTTGGAGGAGATACCGGTGTCGGGGTGAACCTGCTTCATCACTTTGTAGATGTCGATGGAGTAACTCTCCTTCCTCGACTTTCTCCGCCTCTTGCCGCCCTTTGCTGACGGTTTACTCACAGTTTTCTTGGCGCCCTTCTTAGCAGCTGCTTTCTTCTTCTCCTCAACCATCTTCAGTTTCAATTTCAGACACAGAAATAAACCAAACCCCTTCCGAGTGCGGATGAAATAGACAATCCCACAGCTCTATGCTAATGAGGGATGGGGGAAAGTAAAGATTGTGATTGGGAGTGATGTCACAATGGTTTGATATTGTAATACTCTAATTGGTCTCTTTCACCATCCAATCAGATTTAACATCTGCAACCAATCACAAACTCTCTCACTGCATTCAGGAATTACATTTCCCAAAGACTCTCTCCAGCCCCAGTTTCTATTGAAAAATCCACTGGGAAATGTCACCTGGCTGTGAGGATCCCTTATTTTCAGCAACTTCTCACATTCCGGCCTTTCTAAATTGAGCGCTTTGTTGGGCGGAAATATTTATTCAGGCAGTTTCAACAGCTCAGAGCCGACACTGGGTTAGAAACCAGAAATGGGAATACGGGTCACAAACAAGGAGTTTATGCTGAACTTTTATAAATTAAATCACTAGTTATCGGCCTCAGCTGGAGCATTTCTAATTCTAGGTTCCACACTTCAGCAGGGATATCAAGGCCTGAGAGAGAGTGCAGAGGAGATTGACCAGAATGGTTCAAGAGATGCGGGAAAGAATAGCAAAGCTGGATTAATTCTTCTTGGAGCAGAGATGTTAATATAATATTTAATAGTTGTGTTCTACATTGTAATGGGTTTAAGAGGAACTGTTCCCACTGGCAGAAGGGTCTGTAACCAGTGGACACAGAATTGTTAAAAGAATCAGAGGGGGAGACGAGGTGATATTTTAACACGCGTTCTGATGATCAGAAATGTACTGCTTGAAAAGGGAGGTGAAAACAGATTCAATAATAACTTTCCTGAGGGAATTGAATCATTACTTGATGGGGAAATTACAGGGCAATGTGAAAATGACAGGGAGGTGGAACTGATTAGATAATTCGTTCAAAGAGCGGCCACGGGCACAATTGTTCAAATGAACTCTTTCTGTGCTGTAAAATTGTGATTTATTGCTGTTCAGAAACACCCTGATAAACAGGCAAACTCTGTTTGAGATCTGTAACAGTAACTAGGCTGAAACAGGTCTTTAATCAAATTTTGGTCTTAGACTCACAGGATCAGTGAATAGTTACAACACAATAGGAGGCCATTCAGCCCATTGATTCCGTGCCAGCTTATTGGCCTTTCTTCCGCCCTGCATATTTTTCATTTCAATTACTTATCCAATTCCCTTTTGAAAGCTATGATTGAATCTGCCTTCTTCAGCCTATCAGGCATCCCCGATCCTAATCATTCACTCCATGAAAAAGTTTTTCTTCATGTCACCTTTCAGTTCACCAGTTTTAAACACCTGGAACTGAGCTGAGTATTTTATTGGCTGTGATTATAGCATCAGCGACCAAAAGACAGCGGCACAGTCCCAAAATCCACAGAAAGACTCAATGTATTGCTCCATGTGAGCGATGCTGTTAGAGCAGTGAGCATAGCTGCCTTCCAAACAGCTGGAATAAAAACAGAAAATGCTGGAAATACTCAGCAGGTCAGGCAGCATCTGTGGAGAGAGAACAGAGTTAATGTTTCAGGTCAATGACCTTCCAAGCAGCTGTGCCCGGGTTTGATTCCCAGCCATTACAGTTTGGCGTTCCTTAAATTCCTCAGATGAGAAACTGAAAGATAGGAACTGAGTTGGGTACTGTCTCAAAGGAATTTTGTTTCCCAAACCAAAAAGTGTATAATTTGAATAAACATATTTCCAACACTGATTTCCTTCAAATTAAAGTTCAATTGAACTCTGATTTTACTCCTTTTTTATTGATAATTATTATTTAACCCGAATCATACAGTGGACTCAGAATAGAATTACTCAGATTCATTTTCCCACAGCTATTCCCATTGCTTATAAAAATAACAATTCCTGGATTCTGGAAGCTGTGGATTGGAGGGTAACAAACATATCCACACTATTCAAGAAAGGAAGGAGAGAGAAAGCAAGGAACTAGAGGCCAGTTTGCCTGACATCAGCAATGGGGAATATGCTACAATCTATTATTACAGACGTGGTAAAGGGTGATGTGGAATATCAGAATATGGTTGGGCAGAGTCAACATGGATTTATTAAAAGGAAATCGTCAATGATAAATTATTAGAATATGTAGAGGTTGTAACTGCCAGAGCAGATAAGGGGAACCAGTGGATGTCGTCTGTTTGGATTTTCAAAAAGCATTCAATAAGTTATCAAACAAGTAGTTATTACACCAATGTAGGTCCCATGCAATTTGGGGATAATATATTAGTATAGATTGAGTAGTATTTAACAGACAAAAAACAGAGAGTCGGAATAACCGAGTCATTTTCGGCAGGAAAGCTGTAAGTAATTGGATACTGCAAGGATTGGTGCTCGGGACTCAGTTATTTCCATTCTGGATCAATGACTTAGATGAGGTGACCGAATATAATGTTATCCATGTTTGCCGATGATATAAAGTGAGGTGGCAAAGTAAACTGTGAGGAGGATGCAAAGGGGGAAAAATGGGATTTAGACAGACTAAGTATGTGGGCAAGAATGTGAGAGATGGAATATAATGGGGAGAAGTGTACAGTTACGCACTTTGGCAGGGCGGCGCAGTGGTTAGCACCGCAGCCTCACAGCTCCAAGGACCCGGGTTCGATTCCGGGTACTGCCTGTGTGGAGTTTGCAAGTTCTCCCTGTGTCTGCGTGGGTTTTCTCCGGGTGCTCCGGTTTCCTCCCACAAGCCAAAAGACTTGCAGGTTGATTGGTAAATTGGCCATTATAAATTGTCACTAGCAGAGGCAGGTGGTAGGGAAATATAGGGACAGGTGGGGATGTTTGGTCGGAATATGGGATTAGTGTAGGATTAGTATAAATGGGTGGTTGATGTTCGGCACAGACTCGGTGGGCCGAAGGGCCTGTTTCAGTGCTGTATCTCTAATCTAAAACAGCAATACAGAACATTTTTGAAATTAGTGAGAGAATGGGAAATGTTTACATTCAGAGGGACCCGAGTGTCCTTGTCCAGGGATCACAGAAAGTTAACGTGCAGGTACTCAACCAATTAGGAAAGCAAATGATATGTTTGTCTTTATTGCAAAGAGATTAGAGTATGAGTATTTATTGCAATTATACAGCGTGAGATCACACTTGGAGTGCTGTGCAGTTTTGGTCCCCTTATCTAAGGAAGGATATACTTTCCTTAGAGGGAGTACAGAGACGTGCCACTAGGCTGCTTCCTAGGATGAGGGGATTGTCCTATGAGAAGAGATTGAATAGACTAGGCCTCTGTTCCCCAGAACTCAGTAGAGTGAGAGGTAATCTCACTGGCAGATAAAATGCTCAGTGGCTTGACATGGTAAATGCTGGGAGGATGTTTCCTCTAGCTGGGCAATCTAATATGAAGGGTTACAGTCTCAGTATAAAGGGCTTGGTCATATTTGACTGAGAAGAGGAGATTTTCTTTTCAGTCAAAGGGTTATGAATCTTTGGAATTCTCTATCCCAGAGAGCTCTGGATGCTCAATCATTGTGCATATTCAAGAGAAATCGATAGGTTTTTGGATATTAAGGGAATCAAGGGGGCTGTGCCAGTGTGGTAAGATGGAGTTGAGGAAGGAGAACAGCTGTTATATTATTGAATGGTGGAACTATTTCAATGGGCAGAGTGGCCACTCCTGCTCTTATTTCTTATGTAAACTTTCATTCCCTCCCAGGGATTGTTTTATTCTTCAAAAAGAGAAATACTGCAGCCGCTAGAAATCTGAATAACAGAAGATTCTGGAAACACTCAGCAGTTCCAGCAGTATTTGTGGAGAGAGGAAGGGAGGAGCAATGTTTCAGGTCTATAGAAGTGTCACAGAACTGGACCATTAACCCGAGCTTCTCTTCTCCACAGTTGTTTCCGGACTGGCTGAGTGTTTTCAGCATTTTAGCTTTTTTTCTTTCGATATGTTATCTCTTTCCCTTTTGACTGTTTGCTGTGAAACTTTCAGCATTGCGCTCAGTTCTTTGTGTAGTTATGTTTTCTTTATTTGAAGTAATGCAAATAGTATCCTGAAAAATCAGACAGAAATACTGCTCAATGTAGTGTAATATATAACAGGGCACATTTACAAATATCAGATCAATGTAGTAAACATTTTTATTAAGAATTGATTACTTTTATTTTCAGTATAAAAATGTGAAGCAATATGAGTTTATTACAAAGTTTATTACCTCACATTACCTGTTTATTAACCCTGACAGGCTGTGCCAATTTCTGCTTCTATGTTGCAGTTCTCACTTTCAGCTGGCAAATGTCAGCAATCTGTGATCCAGTGCAGTTTACAGATCAGACAGTCAACACGACATGCAATAATTGTTCAGATTATGGAGGACAGGTGGGATTTAGAAATACTGGGAATGGAGACAAGTTGTTATTACACTGAGTTTGCCCAAAGATTAGAGACACCATTGTGGCAAATCAGTCAGTTGTCCTGTACATGAGAATGAGAATCATTCTGTATTTGTGGCTGTCAGTCTCCATTACTGAGTGGGAATGTGGGATTCATGCTGCATTGGTCAGTCTCTGGTAAAAAGTGTGATATTCACTCTGAATGTATAAGGCTCTGGAACTGTTTGTGTGTGTGGAATTCATTCTGTATCTGTCAATCTCTGGTACAATATATGAATGTGGCATATATGTTATAGCTCTCAGTGTCACTGTATGTGTGTGTGGGTTTCATTTGATATCTGTCAGCCTCTGTTTCTGTACACGACTGTCAGATTCATACTGTGCCAAAATGTCCCTGTTGCTGTATGTGACTGTGTGATTCATTCTGTATCTGTCATTCCCTGGTACTATGTGTCAGTATAGACTCATTCTGTATCCCAGTCACATGCACTATATTTGAGAGTGCGATTAATTCTGTACCTTTAAGTCACTGGTATTATATGTAAGTGTTGGATTTCTGTTGGATCTCTCAGTTATTGTTTCTGTTGTGCATTTGGGATGGACATAACATCTGTCAGTCTCTGGTACTGCCTGTGAGTGTGTGTTTTGTTCAGTACCTGTCAGTCTCAGGTACTGTCCGCGTGTGTACTTTTTGTTCAATATTTTCAGTTTCTGGTACTGCCTGTGAGTGTAGGTTATGTTCAATGTCTGTCAGTCTCTGGCACTGCCTGTGAGTGTTAGGTTATGTTCAGTATCTGTCAGTCTCTGGTACTGCCTGTGAGTGTGGGTTTTGTTCAGTATCTGTCAGTCTCTGGTACTTCCTGTGAGTGTGGGTTTTGTTCAGTATCTGTCAGTCTCTGGTACTGCCTGTGAGTTTAGGTTATGTTCAATGTCTGTCAGTCTCTGGCACTGCCTGTGAGTGTAGGTTATGTTCAGTATCTGTCAGTCTCTGGTACTGCCTGTGAGTGTGGGTTTTGTTCAGTATCTGTCAGTCTCTGGTACTTCCTGTGAGTGTGGGTTTTGTTCAGTATCTGTCAGTCTCTGGTACTGCCTGTGAGTGTGGGTTTTGTTCAGTATCTGTCAGTCTCTGGTACTGCCTGTGAGTGGAGGTTATGTTCAGTATCTGTCAGTCTCTGGTACTGCCTGTGAGTGTGGGATTTGTTCAGTATCTGTCAGTCTCTGGTACTTCCTGTGAGTGTGAGTTTTGTTCAGCATCTGTCAGTCTCTGGTACTGCCTGTGAGTGTGAGTTTTGTTCAGCATCTGTCAGTCTCTGGTACTTCCTGTGAGTGTGGGTTTTGTTCAGTATCTGTCAGTCTCTGGTACTGCCTGTGAGTGTGGGTTTTGTTCAGTATCTGTCAGTCTCTGGTACTGCCTGTGAGTGTGGGTTTTGTTCAGTATCTGTCAGTCTCTGGTACTTCCTGTGAGTGTGGGTTTTGTTCAGTATCTGTCAGTCTCTGGTACTGCCTGTGAGTGTGGGTTTTGTTCAGTATCTGTCAGTCTCTGGTACTGCCTGTGAGTGGAGGTTATGTTCAGTATCTGTCAGTCTCTGGTACTGCCTGTGAGTGTGGGTTTTGTTCAGTATCTGTCAGTCTCTGGTACTTCCTGTGAGTGTGAGTTTTGTTCAGCATCTGTCAGTCTCTGGTACTGCCTGTGAGTGTGGGTTTTGTTCATTATCTGTCAGTCTCTGGTACTGCCTGTGCGTGGGATGCATTCAGTAGCCATTTATCTCTGGGTTAGTTTGTCATTCTGGATTCACTCTACACAAAATTACATAGTATTTACAGCTCAGAGACAGGCTTTTCTGCCCAAGTGCTGGTAGTTCCAATGAGGTTACTCCAACCCTACTTCATCTAATCCTATCAGCAAATCTCTCAAATTGTTTTTGCCTCATTTAATCATTTAGCTTGATGTTAAATGTAACAATGTTCAGCAGCTCAAGTGCTGTCAAAGCAGGGTGAAGAAGATTCCCCTGAGTTATTTATTTAATTTATTACTGACTATTTCATATCGACAGCTTTGGACTCCACCACAAGTGGGAAACATCTCTACCTCTACCCTAACGAAACCCTTCATATTATGCAATGCTTCTATTAGGTGACCACTGAGAGAAAAGAGCCCAGGCTTGTTCAATAGTATGAACTCCTGTGGAACATATAGCTCATTTTGCATTTATGGAATAAATACTGTATCTCAGTCTGAAACTGTATGTGATTTTAGATTGGCATATAATGTGTAGCTCTGGCTGCAATAAATAACTGAGACAATATCTTTCACTCTAACACTATAGTTTTGTGGAGTGCTATGTTATTTGTCATTCAGTCTGTTCTGATAGAATATATAATGTTGCCTTTAAGTCTGAGGCAATGGGGGGTCAGGTACAGGGTCCGGGGGTGCCCAATGGGAGCGGTTGCAGCTTTGAGGGTGGCCCTCCATGGGGAACAGGATGCCTAATCAGGAGGACCCCCCCGCAGCCCGCAAGAAAGATGCCTGGTTTTATCAGGCAGGGTTCTTGGTGCCTTTGCCACACTGCCTCCCCGCCCCCAACCCAACCGAGGATAAAATACCTGCAGCAGAGAGAGGAGGCCCATAAGTGGCTGGTAGTTGGCCAATTAAGGGCCTTGATTGGCCTGGGGCAGACAGGCTGTTTCTCCCCACCCCCGTTCCCTGTAATATTGCAGTGGGTGTGGGAGGGGGTCAGAAAATTTCCATCAGATTGGAAGTTGGCAAATGTTACACTGCCTTTCAGGAAAGGAGGGAGAGAGAAAACTGTGAACTACAGGCCAGTTAGCCTAATATCAGTCCTTGGGAAAATGCAGGAAGTCTGAACAATGCATTGAGAAAAGCATTCAAACAAGTCAACATGATTTTCCTGAAGGGAAATCTTGTTTGACAAATTTATGAGAGTTTTTTGAGGATGTAACTAGCAGGGTAAAGGGAAACTAGTCATATTCCTGGATTTCCAAAAGGCATTCAATAAGGTGCTACATAAAAGGTTAATAGAGAAGATAAGGGACTCATGGAATTGTGGGTAATATATTAGCATGGATAGAGGATTGGTTAACGGACAGGAAGCAAAGAGTGGGTAGAAACAGATTGGCAGGCAGTGAATAATGGAGTGTCGCAAGGATAAGTGCTGGGGTCTCAGCTATTTACAATCTAAATTAATGACTTAGATGAAGAGACAGAGAGTAATGTATCTAGGTTTGCTGATGATACAAAGGTAGGTGGAAAGGGAAGCTGTGGGAGGACATAGAGAGGCTGCAAAGAGATATAGACAAGTTCAGTGAGTGGGCAAGAAGATGGAGTATAATGTAGGGAAGTGTGAAGTTCTTCACTTTGGTCATAAGAATAGAAAAGTAGAATATTTGATAAAAGGTGTGAAACTTGTAACTGTTGGTGTTCAAAGAGAATTGAGTGTTCTTGTACAAGGAATACAGAAAGTTAGCATGCAGGTACAACAAGCAATTAGGAAGGCAAATGGCGTGTTGCCCTTTATTGCGAGGGGATTAGAATACAGCAATAAAGAAGTGAGTTACAATTGCACAGGATTTCGGTGAGACCACATCTGGAATACAGTGTGAAGTTTTGGTCTGCACACTTAAGAAAGCATATATGTGCATTGGAGGCGGTGCAGCAAATGTTCACTAAATTAGTCCCTGGGATGAGGGGATTGTCCTATCATGAGAGGCTGAGTAAATTGGGCCAATACTCTGGAGTTTAGAAGAATGAGAGGTGATCTCATTGAAGCATACAAAATTCCGAAGGGGCTGGATAGGGGAGACACTGAGATTGTTTCTGCTGGTCAGAGAATCTAAAACATGGGGACACAGTCCCACGATAAGGGGCTGATCATTTAGGACTGAGATGAGGAGAAATTACTTCACTCAAAGGGTTGTGAATCTTTGGAATTTTCTACTCCAGAGTATTGTGGATGCTCCATCATTGAATACATGTAAAGCTGCGATAGACAGATTTTTGATCTCTCAGAGAATCAGGGGATAAGGCGAGCAGGCGGGAAAGTGGAATTGAAGCCTAAGATCATCCATGATGGTACTGAATGGCGGAGCAGGCTCCACGGGCCATATGATCTACTCCTGCTCCTATTTTGTGTGTTTTTGTGTTCTGACTACTTCTGCTGTCGGTGATTGTGGAATTGATGTCTCTGCTCTCTGTGACTGATACTGTACTTACTGTGTGTGAGGAGCTGGCTGCACTTCCCCTTGTGTCGAGGAATCACTACATTTATTCAGCTTCCTCAAGTATTGCCTGTAGAAAGAAAAAGTATTTATTATAATTCAGGAAGAGATGTGATGGAAGTTACAAGAGAGACCAAAACAATTTTTCAATGAATAATCATTGTGAACAATCACAAAGGAAAACCAGCAATACAAACAGAGTCAGTGTCTGATTCCACTGCAGTCCTTCAGCCCCCAGCTACTGCATACCAGGGGCTTTGGCCATTTTACAACAATTAAATAACATCCAGAAACAATCCACTGGGCCATGAATGGGACTGACCGACGGAGCAGGGACTTTTACACAGGTCAGATTTCCTGATCCCGCTCTCATGGTCTAACCGTTCAAATGAAACCAAACAGCCGCTGTTTAAAATGTGTCCTTCACACTTCTCACCTGGTGCTGATAATAGATTCTCTTTGTGTAACTCCCCACATCCTGACTGTCCGTTTCTGTTTCCACACTTCACTGTCCAATAACAACAAACTGTGGGAACAGGCTATATCCCTCTCATTCCGCTGGCGCGGACACGATGGGCCGAATGGACTCATTCTGTGCCGGAAGTTTTCCACGTTTCTGGCTGAAGTGCTGCAGAAATCTGCGCCTGCGCTCCCCTCCCCCAGCACTGCCTGTGAGCAGAAGAAGATGGTTTAAAACAGCCGCGAATGGAGAGATCCCGGTCCCGGGGCAAGGCAGCAAACAGCAGCCTCCTTCCAGCAGCACATCGCTTTGGGAGCATGTCCGCAGATAGACTCAGAGATCAGCATCGAGTCCGGGGCAAGTTCAGGGGCAGACGAGGGCTGTTTGTAAGAGGCGGAGTGGATCTGGAACTGGTCTCAGAACATGGAGTGAGTGGAGAGGCCATTCTCGGGTTATGTGTGGACAAGGGGATGGAGACAGAATGGGAAGAAACTTATTCTAGTGGAGTCAAACAGTGACAATATTTGTGTTGCGGTGGTTCTTTTGCGGGTATCCATAATGATTATTATTTGAGTGATTAAATTCATTAAAACTCTATATCTTTGATCTCACCTGTATTTTAGTTACAAACATACTTTTGTTCAAACAGGCAAATGATTGAATGAACCAGAATAAATGGGCTATTTCCTCCACCCAAGTTACAAGGAAGTGTGTCACCAGTTCCTTCTCACACACAATATGTACATTATCACTCACAGAGCGCAGAGACACAGACAGGTCATCAGTTCCACAGTCTCAGACAGCAGAAATAGTCCCAGAGACACATTTTCAATCCATCAATCAAATAGAGCAGGAAAGACAGACGTTGTTTCTATGTCACCCCAACTCATTACCACTGACAGGTAGATACATAAATCCCAGTCCAACATCTCACCCACAATCAAATTATCAGTGTGTCAATCCCACAAGAGTGCAACCTCAGCTACTAATTAAACACACAGAGAACTGACACGTGGTTCCTGTTTCAAAGTTACAGAATTAATCTCAATAATGTACTCTGAGATTTAAGTTAAATACCAGCCCAATATTTACACAGGTTATGAGTTTATTATCAGCATTAATTCCCATCATGTTTCCAGACATATACATTAGACTCAAGTTCATAATCAGATTGAGAGATTCTGAAATATAGTATAACCTGAGATCCAAACTCAGATTCCAGTTTAAAACTCATCCGGATTGTGAAACTAAAAGATACATTATAAATATGATCAGTATAGTCTGAGCTATAAGTTACATACCGGTCCTGAAACCTCGTACAGTGGCAGATGGAAGATACTGTACAATTCCAGACTGAGCTCATTTTACACAGAAGTCCAAGATACTCACTCAGACTGAATGGCACTGATCAAATTGATTAGTACAGCCTGAGTTACACTTGCACACCAATCCTGTATCAGATTGCAGGATACATTATCTTTCACTATTGTGTTCACAGTGACAGATATTTAATACTAAGCAAAACCTCAAATATATTGTCTGCTGAAAACCTACCACATCAATGGCCTGTTGCTGTGCTGACATTTTATGGAGAATAAATCCAGACTTGCCATCAGTCCCAGGGAAGGAGGATTATATAATGAATCCCACACTCACACAGAGTACCAGATACTGACAGATAGAGAGTGATGCTGAAACACATGCTTAGTGCCAGATGCTGAAAGATATAGGTTGATTACTGCACTCACTCACAGTACTTCAGCCTGAGTCATCTAAAGCCACCTAACACACAAAAAATAGCAGTGAGAGAGTAAGAAAGAGTCCAAAACTCACATAGAGTACCAGACACTGATAGATACAAACTGAAAATTACACACACATGGATATAAGATTGGCTAACTCACAGGAAACAGAGAGTGGGGACAAATGGGGCATTTTCAGATTGGAAAACTGTAACTAATGGAATGTCACAGGGATCAGTGCTGGTGCCTCAACTATTTATGGTCTATATTAATAATTGCATGAAGGCACTGAGTGTACTGTTGCCAAATTTATGGGTGGTACAAAGATAGGTAGGAAAGAAAGTTGCGAGGAGGACATAAAGTGTCTGCAAAGAGATATAGATAGGTTAAGTCAGTGGGCAAAAGTTTGGCAGATGGAGTATAATATAGGAAAATTTGAGATTGTCTACTTTGGCAGGAAGAATAGAAAAACAGAATATTACCTACACAGAGACAGACTGCAGAATGCTGCTGTACTGAGGGATCTGGGTGCCAGGTACATGAATTACAGAAAAGTTAGCATGAAGGTATAGCAAGTAATTAGGAATGCAAATGGAATGTTGGAATTTTTAGCAAGGGGAATGGAGTATAAAAGTAGGGAAGTTTTGCTGGAACTGTGCAGGGCATTAGTGGCATCCCAACTAAAGTACTTCATACAGTTTTGGTCTCCTTACTTAAGGAGGGATATACTTGTATTGGAATCAGTTCAAAGAATGTTCACTAGGCTGATTACTGGGATGAAGGGTTGACTTGTGAGAAAAAGTTGAGCAGATTGGGCCTCTACCCGCTGGAGTTTAGAAGATTGAGAGGTGATCTTATTGAAACCTATAAGATTCTCAGTGGGCTGGACAGGTAGATGCTGGGAAGATGTTTCTCCTTGTGGGGGAATGTAGAATTAGGGGCCACAGTTTCAAGATAAGTGGTCTCCCATTCAAGAAAGAGATGAGGAGGAATTTCTTCTGTCAGAGGGTTGCTCATCTTTGGAATTCTGTTCTCCAGAGGACTGTGGAGGCTGGGTCATTGAATATATTCAAGGCTGTGATAGACAGATTTTTTGATGTACAAGGGAGTCATTGGTCAATGGGCACAGGCAGGAAAGTGGAATTAAGGCCTCAATCAGAACAGGCATGATCTTATTGAATGGCAGAGCAGGATTTATGGGCCACATGGCCATCTGGAAGCGATCCTGAGTGTCATTGTCGATATCTGCCCTTGGTGACAGGAGGTTCCCAAGGTATGAGCAGTGATCCACATTGTCCAGTGATTCGCCGTGGATCTTAATAGTCGGGGGCAGTGTCGGGGAGCAGGCTGGCAGAGGACCTTAGCTTTCCGGATGTTTTGCTTCAAGCCAATTCTTTCATGCGTCTCCATGAATGCATCGATGAGGGTTTGAAGCTTGGCCTCTGAGTGTGCGCATATGCAAGCGTTGTCATCATACTGCAGCCCGATGACAGATGTTGGAGTGGCCTTGCTTCAGGAAATGTAGTTTCAATAGTTTCCCACTCGTCCGGGAGAGTAGATCTGCTTACACGAACTAAAGAACAGCTGATGGGCTGAAAGAGTGCAGGAAATACAGCAACTTGCTGACAGCCACGACATGTGTGGATTCTTCAGCACCGTCAAGACCATTTATGGCCCAAATTACCAAGGACCTACCCTACTGAGAGTAAAGAATGGAGTGACACTGATCAAGGTCAGAGAGGCAGTCAGCACTCGTTGGAAGTAGCACTTTGAAGATCTTCTCAATCGCAACAAAGTCCTTGATGCAAGTGCCACATTCCACAGCTTGTTACCCACCATGACGTCAGCACAATCCCAGCCCAACAGAAATTGAAAAGGCAATCTAACAGGTAAAAAAAAAATGAAGGCCACCGGCATAGATGGAATTCCCTCTGAAAATCTAAAATACGACAGAGAAGAAGACTTAACACAAATACATGGTCTCATTTCCCTCAGCTGGAAGGACGAGAGCACGCCAGGGATCTCTGAGATGCTGTCATTGTGATCATCACCAAAAATGGTGACAAGACCGACTGTGGTAATGACAGAGGGGTATCCCAGCTGTTCTCTACAGGGAAGGCCATCACAAGAGTCCTTCTCAACTGTCTCCTCCCCGTGCCTGAAGATCTCCCACTGGAATCACAATGTGGATTCTGTCCATCAAGAGACACATTGGACATGATCTTCACAGCAAGACAACGCCAAGAAAATGTAGGGAGCAGCAGCAACCTTTCTACCTGGTCTTCTCTGACCTGACAAAGGCCTTCGACTCGACCAACCAGGAAGGATTATGGAACGTCTTCCTCAAATTTGGCTGCCGGAAAAATTCGGCACCGACCTCCAACGACTGCATGATGACATGCAAGCTGTAATCCTTCCCAATGGACCTACCACTGACCCAATCCCAATGCAAACTGGGGTCAACTAAGTCTGTGTCATCGCACCAACGCTCTTTTCCATCTTCCTCGCCGCAACACTCCGCCTCAACTCCTCACACTCAAACACAGCAACAGAGACTGACAGATACAGAATGGATGTCACACTCAAACACAGTACCAGAGTGTGACAGATACAGTGGCGCAGTGGTTAGCACTGCAGCCTCACAGCTCCAGGGACCCGGGCTCGATTCTGGGTACTGCCTGTGCGGAGTTTGCAAGTTCTCCCTGTGACCGGTGGGTTTTCGCCGGGTGCTCTGGTTTCCTCCCACCGCCAAAGACTTGCAGGTTGATAGGTAAATTGGTCATTGTAAATTGCCCCTAGTGTAGATTGGGATTACTGCAGGGTTAGTATAAATGGGTGATTGTTGGTCGGCACAGACTCGGTGGGCCAAAGGGCCTGTTTCAGTGCTATATCTCGAAATAAATAAATACAGAATAAATCCATACAGCACCAGAGATTGAGAACTGCTGAATGACAGAACACACTCAAACACAGGAGCAGAGAATAAAAGAAATGGAATTAATTGCACACTCACAACGACACAGAATCATCAATCAGCGTCCTCTCAACAACATGCAGAACATTTCCAGAGAGCTTGACACAGGGAGCGGCACTTTCAATGTAAATTGGAGCTGGGGAGTGTCTTTGTGAAACATCCTTCCTGATTGCAGTACGAATGTTTGTGATTGGCTGCAAAGTTTGAATGTGATTGGATGGCGAAGGACACCAATTACAGTATTACAACAGAAAACCATTGTGACATCACTCCCAATCACCCAATCACAATCTTTACTTTTCCCCATCCCTCATTAGCATAGAGCTGTGGGATTGTCTATTTAATCCGCACTCGGAAGGGGTTTGGTTTATTTCTGTGTCTGAAGTTGAAACTGAAGATGGTTGAGGAGAAGAAGAAAGCAGCTGCTAAGAAGGGAGCCAAGAAAACTGTGAGTAAACCGTCAGCAAAGGGCGGCAAGAAGCGGAGAAAGTCGAGGAAGGAGAGTTACTCCATCTACATCTACAAAGTGATGAAGCAGGTTCACCCCGACACCGGCATCTCCTCCAAGGCCATGAGCATCATGAACTCGTTTGTGAACGATATTTTCGAGCGCATCGCGGGTGAGGCTTCCCGCCTGGCCCATTACAACAAGCGCAGCACCATCAGCTCCCGGGAGATCCAGACCGCCGTGCGCCTGCTGCTGCCCGGGGAGCTGGCCAAGCACGCCGTGTCGGAAGGGGCAAAGGCGGTGACCAAGTACACCAGCTCCAAGTAAAACTGCACAATGGACTGAAAAACATCCCAAACACAACGGCTCTTTTAAGAGCTACCCACAATCTCTGAAAAAGCTACAACATCATCCCGATAGTATCAATTTGTTTTTTTTTTATCCAAAGGGTCTGGAACTTTCTAATTGCCTTTGTGATATCTGTTTTAACCCCATGGATTCTGGGTGATTCACGTTCACTGTTGAGATCTTTGTGTCTCTACTTAATAATGCCGTGTAAATTAATTACTGATCACTGACCCCATGTGCGCATTCATTTTCACTATTGTACTATTTCGTCAATGAGCTGACAGATCAGTTCTCAGTCACTTGTTTCCCTTGTTCAAGCTCGGCCTCAATAATTAATAAGTACATTTACTAGAAACCCCGCTGTTGGCGGAAACCTCAGTCTCTCATTTCAACTCCTGACAGTAAAAATCTTCTGTCCGCTTTTTTCTCCCACAAATAGGTTCAATCTAGAATCAGTGATGCGGTATCTTGACAAAGATTGACCTGAAATGTGTCCGCTTCCACAATGCTGTGAATGAGACTTTCTGCCGCCGCTTACAGACTGTTTCAAAAAGGACGGAGAATAGTCCGAGATCAAAGCGCACATGGGCTCAGTGATCAGTAATTAATTTATGCCCCATTATTAAGTAGAGACACAAAGATCTCACAGACAGTGAAACTGAATCACCCAGAATCCATGGGGTTAAAAGAGATCAGAAAGGCAATTAGAAAGTTCCAGACTCTTCGTATAAAAAAACAAAACAAATCAAAACCAGAGAGATGATGTTGTAGCTTTTTCAGAGAGAATGTGGGTGGCTCTTAAAAGAGCCGTTGTGTTTGGGATGTTTTTCAGTCCATTGTGCAGTTTTACTTGGAGCTGGTGTACTTGGTCACCGCCTTTGTCCCTTCCGACAGAGATACCGGTGTCGGGGTGAACCTGCTTCATCACTTTGTAGATGCAGATGGAGTAACTCTCCTTCCTCGACTTTCTCCGCCTTTTGCCTCCCTTTGCTGACGGTTTACTCACAGTTTTCTTGGCGCCCTTCTTAGCAGCTGCTTTCTTCTTCTCCTCAACCATCTTCAGTTTCAATTTCAGACACAGAAATAAACCAAACCCCTTCCGAGTGCGGATTAAATAGACAATCCCACAGCTCTATGCTAATGAGGGATGGGGGAAAGTTAAGATTGTGATTGGGTGATTGGGAGTGATGTCAAAACGGTTTTATATTGTAATTCTCCAATTGGTGTCTTCCGCCATCCAATCAGAATAAATATTTGCAACCAATCACAAACACCCTTACTGCAATCTGTAAGTATATTTCAGAAAGACTCTCTCCAGTCCCAGTTTGGAGTAAAACAGCCGCTCCCTGTGTCAAGCTCCCTGGAAATGTCCTGGCTGTTGTTGGGAGGACACTTATTGACTGATTCTGTGTCGTTGTGTCTCTGCTATTGCATGTGAGTGTGCAATTAATTCCGTTTATTTTACTCTCTGCTACTGTGTTTGAGTGTTTTATGTAATTTGGTAGCTCTCAGTCTCTGGTTCCGTGTCAGTGCGCCATTTTCCCACACTCTCTTGGCCAGTCTGGACATACAAGTGGAAGCCTTTCCCATGTGCTTGTTGACTTCTGCATTGGGAGACAGGTTACTGGTGATAGTTGAGCCTGGACAGGTGAACTCTTGAACCACTTCCAGAGCGTGTTCGCCCATATTGATGGATGGAGTATTTATAATGTCCTGTCCCATGATGTTCGTTTTCTTGAGGCTGATGGTTAGGCCAAATTCGTTGCAGGCAGCCGCAATGCTGTCAATGAGTCTCTGCAGACACTCTTCAGTGTGGGATGTTAATGCAGCATCGTCAGCAAAGAGGAGTTCCCTGATGCGGACTTTCTGTACTTTGCTCTTCGCTCTTAGCCGGGCAAGGTTGAACAAACTGCCATCTGATCTTGTGTGGAGGAAAATTCCTTCTTCTGAAGACTTGAACGCATGTGAGAGCAGCAGGGAGAAGAAGATCCCAAACAGTGTAGGTGCGAGAACACTGCTATGTCCAGACTGGCCAAGTGAGTGTGGGGAAATGGCACACTGACACGGAACACAAAAGTCCAAGTATATCAAGCCTGTGTCCTCAGTACTTTGTTCTACGGCAGCGAGGCCTGGACAACGTATGTCAGCCAAGAGTGACGTCTCAATACATTCCATCTTTGCTGCCTCTGGAGAATCCTTGGCATCAGGTGGCAGGACCGTATCTCCAACACAGAAGTCTTTTAGGCGGTCAACATCCCCAGCATATACACCCTACGGAGCCAGCGGCGCTTGAGATGGCTTGGCCATGTGAGCCGCATGGAAGATGGCAGGATCCCCAAGGACACATTGTACAGCAACCTCGTCACTGGTATCAGAACCACCGACCATCCATGTCTCTGCTTTAAAGTCGTTTGCAAACACGACATGAAGTCCTGTGACATTGATCACAAGTCGTGGGAGTCAGTTGCCAGTGATCGCCAGAGCTGGCGGACAGCCATAAATGCGGAGCTAAAGTGTGGTGAGCCGAAGAGACTTAGCAGTTGGCAGGAAAAAAGACAGAAGCTCAAGGGGAGAAACAATTGTGTAACAGCCCTGACAACCAATTTTATCTGCAGCACCTGTGGAAGAGTCTGTCGCTCTGGAATGTGCCTTTTATAGCCATTCCAGACGCTGCTTCACAAACCACTGACTAGCTCCAGGCACTTACCCATTGTCTCTCGAGACAAGGAGGCCAAAGAAGAAGAAGAAGAAAAGAAGTCTCCGGTGCTGTGTGGATTCATTCTGTATCTATCAAACTCTAGGACTGTGAGTGTGACATCCATTCTGTATCTGTCAGAGTCTGGTACTGTGAGTGTGACATCCATTCTGTATCTGTCAGACTCTAGGACTGTGAGTGTGACATCCATTCTGTATCTGTCAAACTCTGGTACTGTGAGTGTGACATCCATTCTGTATCTATCAAACTCTAGGACTGTGAGTGTGACATCCATTCTGTGTCTGTCAGACTCTGGTACTGTGAGTGTGACATCCATTCTGTATCTGTCAGACTCTGGTACTGTGAGTGTGACATCCATTCTGTATCTGTCAGACTCTGGTACTGTGAGTGTGACATCCATTCTGTATCTGTCAGTCTCTGGTACTGTGAGTATGAGGAGATGAGGTGGAGTGTTGCGGCAATGATGATGGAAAAGAGCATTGGTGCGATGACACAGCCTTGCTCGACCCCAGTTTGCATTGGGATTGGGTCAGTGGTCGGTCCGTTGGAAGGATTACAGCTTGCATGTCATCATGCAGTCGTCAGAGGATGATGATGAATTTCTCTGGGCAGCCAAATTTGAGGACGTTCCATAATCCCTCCTGGTTGGTAGAGTCGAAGGCCTTTGTCAGGTCAGAGAAGACCAGGTAGAAAGGTTGTTGCTGCTCCCTACATTTTCTTGGAGTTGTCTTGCTGGGAAGATCATGTCCATTGTGCTTCTTGATGGACAGAATCCACATTGTGATTCCAGTAGGAGCTCTTCAGCCACGGGGAGGAGGCAGTTGAGAGGGACTCTTGTGATGGCCTTCCCTGTGGCGGACAGCAGGGATACCCCTCTGTAGTTACCACAGTCAGTCTTGTCACCTTCTTTAAAGATGATCACTATTACAGTGTCTCAGAGATCCCTGTCATGCTCTCCTCCTTCCAAATGAGGGAAATTAGACCATGTATTTGTGTCAAGAGTGCTTCTCTGCCAGATTTTCGAATTTTGATGGGAATTCCATCTATGCCAGCGGCCTTATTGTTTTTTAGCTGTCAGATGGCCTTTTCAATCTCTGTCAGCCTGGGATTGTGCTGACAGCACGGTGGGTAGCATGCTGTGGAATGCGGTCAAGAGCACTCGCATCAAGGACTGAGTCACAATTGAGGAGATCTTCAAAGTGCTCCTTGCAACGAGTGCAGACTGCCTATCTGTCCTTGCTCAATGTCACTCCATTCTTTTGCTCTCAGTGGGGTAGGTCCTTGGATACATGGGCCGTGAATGCTGTTGACTGTGCTGAAGAATCCACACATGTCGTGGCTGTCAGCTAATTTTTGTAGTTCAAGTGTTCTTTCAGCCCATCAGCTGTTCTTTAGGTCGCATGTGTAGATCTACTCTACAGGACGAGAGGGAAACTATTTAACCTATGTTGCCTCCAGTCCAGATGTAAGGCCACTCCAACCTCTGTCATCAAGCTGCAGTATGCTGACGACGCCTGCGTATGCGCACACTCAGAGGCCAAGCGTCAAACCCTGATCAATGCATTCACGGAGGTGTATGAAATAATTGGCCTTAAGCAAAACATCCAGAAGACAAAGGTCCTCTACCAGCCTGCTCCCCGACACTGCCCCTCGACTATCAAGATCCACGGTGAACCACTGGGCAATGTGGATCACTGCTCATACCTTGGGAACCTCCTGTCACCAAGGGCAGATATCGACGATGACACGCAGCATCACCTCGAGCGTGTCAGCATAGCCTTCAGTCATCTGAGGAAAAGAATGTTTGATGACAAAGAACTCAAATCAGACACCAAGCTCATGGTTGACATGGCTGCAGTGTTACCTGCCCTCCTGTATGTGTCAGAAATATGGACACTGTACAGCAGACATCTCAAAGCCCTGGAGAGATATCACCGGTGGTGATTCCGCAAGATCCTGCAAATTCAGTTGCAGGACAGGCGCTGCAATATCAGTGTCCTCTCTCAGGCCAACATCCCCAGTATCGAGACACTGATCATGGCTAGTCAGTTATGTTGGATGGGCCACATCATCCCCATGCCTGACGCCAGAGTCCCAAAACAAGCTTTCTACTTTGAACTCCATCAGGGCAAGAAGCTACCAGGAGGACAGAGGAAACATTACAAGAATTTCCTTCAAGACATCCTGAAAAAATGTGACATCTGCACTGATTCATGGGCATCTCTTGCCTGAGACCACCCAAAATGGAGAAGAAGCATCCGCGAAGGTGCCAGCCAGTTTGAAATTCGTCGACATGCCCAGGAAGCAACCAAATGCAAACAGTGGAAGGAGTATTTGGAAATTGGAGAATCCCGTTCACCCACTTCACCAAGCACCATCTGCCCCACCTGTGGCCGAGTGTGTGGATCAAGAATTGGACTATTCAGTTACCTAAGGACCCACAACCCTGGAGTGGAAGAAAGTCATCCTCATTCCCGAGGGAGTTCCGAAGAAGAAGTTTAGTGTGACATCCATTCTGCATCTGTCAGTCTCTGGTTTTGAATATGAGTGTGGGATTCATTCAGTATCTGTCAGTCCCTTGTACTGTGTTTGAGTGCAGTTTTCAGGCTGTATCTATTAGTATCTTGTGTGTGAGTTTTGTATTCACCTGCATCTTTCAACCTCTAACACATTATTTGAGTTTTGTAGTCATTCTGAACTGACCCTTGGTAATGTATGTGTGTTTGAGGTTGATCATTGACTTGTTAATCTGTTGTACTGTACATGAGTGTGAGATTCATTCTGTATAACTCTATCTCTGTTCCTGTTGTGTGTGTGTGATTCATTCTGTTGCTCAATCTCTGGTATTGCGTATATGTGTGGTATCAATTCCATTTCTGTCATTTCTGGTACAGTATGTGAGTGTTTACATCATTCTGTAACTGTCAGTCTCTGGCACTGTCTGCATGTTCTGGATCCATTTTGTAACTATCAGTCTCTCGCAGAGTGTGAATGTGGAATTAATTTTGTATCTCTCCATCTCTAGTGTCATGTGTAAATTTGGAGTTCATTCTGAATTGGTCATTGGTACTGGATCTGCCATTCTCTATTACAGTTTGTGAATGCGGGATTCGTTCTGTAACCTGTCACTCACTGGTACTTTGTGAAAGTGTGCGATACATTCTGTATCTGTCGGCCTCTGGTAGTGTGTGTGATCGTGGGATGAATTAATTAGCAGTCAGTGGTGCTCTGTGTGAATGTGGAAATCATTCTGTAACTCAGTCTGATATTGTTCTGTGAGGGTGGGAATCACATGTATCTTTCAATCCCTGGTGCTGTGTGTGAGCATGGGATTCATTCTGTCCCTGTCAGTCATACTGTATGTATCTGTGGGATTTATTCTGTACCTTTCAGTCGCTGCTATTTTGTACGAAAGTGGGATTAATTCTAGATCCACTGCCACACACTGGTTGAGTGTGTGTGTGTGCAAGAAGATAAAAAGATACAAAATAGGAGCAGGAGATGGCCATTTGGCCCATCGAGCCTGCTCCGCCATTCAATAAGATCGGGGCTGTTCTGATTGTGGCCTTAACTCCACTTTCCTGCCTGCGCCCATGACCATTGACTGCCTTTTAGATCAAAAATCTGTCTATCACAGCCTTGAATATATTCAATGACCCAGCCTCCACAGTCCTCTGGAGAACAGAATTCCAAAGATGAACAACCCGCTGAGCGAAGAAATTCCTCCTCATCTCCTTCTTGAATGGGAGGCCACTTATCTTGAAACTGTGGCCCCTAATTCTACATTCCCCCACAAGGAGAAACATCCTCTCAGCATCTACCTGTCCAGCCCACTGAGAATCTTATAGGTTTCAATAAGATCACCTCTCAATCTTCTAAACTCCAGTAAGTATAGGCCTAACCTGCTCAACTTTTTCTCATAAGACAATCCAACTTCCCAAGTATCAGCCGAGTGAACCTTCTCTGAACTGATTCCAATGCAAGTATAGCCCTCCTTAAGTAAGGAGACCACAACTGTGTGGAGTACTTTAGTTGGGATGTCATTAATGCCCTGTACAGTTACAGCAAATCTTCCCGACTTTTAAACTCCATTCCCCACGCTAAAAATGCCAACATTCCAGTTGCCTTCCTAATTCCTTGCTATAGCTGCATGCTAACAATTTTTGTAATTCATGTATCTGGACACACAGATCCCTTGGTACAGCAGCATTCTGCAGTCTGTCTCTATGCAAGTAATATTCTGTTTTTCTATTCTTCCTGCCAAAGTAGTCAATCTCACATTTTCCCATATTATACTCCAAACATTTTCCCATTGATTTAACCTATCTATATCTCTTTGCAGACACTTTGTGTCCTTCTCACAACTTGCTTTCCTCCCTATCGTTGTACCATCCATAAATTTGGATTTACACTCGGTCCCTTCATGCAAGTTATTAATAAAGACCATAAAGATTGAGGCACCAGCACTGACCTCTGTGGCACTCCATTAGTTACAGTTTGCCAATTTGAAAATTCCCCAATTATCCCCACTCTGTTTCTTGTGAGTTAGCCAATACTATATCCATGTGCGTGCAGTTTTCAGATTGTGTCCATCAGTGTCTGTTACTCTGAGTTTTGGACTCTTTCTCAATCTCTCAGTGCTACTATTTGTGTGTTAGGTTGCTTTAGATGACTCAGGCTGAGGTACTGTCAGTGAGTGCAGTAATCAACCTATACCTTTCAGCATCTGGCACCGAGCATGGGTTTCAAAATCACTCTCTATCTGTTAGTGTCTGGTACTCTGTGAGAGTGTGGGATTCATTATATAACCTTCCGTCACTGGGACTGGTGCATGTCTGGATTTATTCTACATAAAAATTCAGCACAGCAACAGGCCACTGATGTGGTAGGTTTTAAGCAGACAGGTAGATACATAAATCCTGTTTGAGGTTTTGCCCAGTATTAAATAGTATCTGTCACTGTGAACACAATCGTGAAATATAATGTATCCTGCAATCTGATACAGGATTGATGTGCAAGTGTAACTCAGGCTGTACTCATCAATTTGATCAGTGCCATTCAGTCTAACTCTGAGTGAGAATCTTGGACTTGCATGGAAAATGAGCTCAGTCTGGAATTGTACAGTATCTTCCATCTGACACTATATGAGGTTTTAGGACTGGTACGTAATTTATAGCTCAAACTATACGAATCAAATTTATATTGTATCTTTTAGTTTCACAATCCGGATGAGTTTTAAAGTGGAATCTGAGTTTGTATCTCTGCAATCTGATTATGCACTTGAGATTTGTATCTAATGTATATGTCTGGACACATTATGGGAATTAATACTGATAATAAAGTCAAAACCCGTGTAAATATTAGGCTGGCATTTAACTTGAATCTCGGAGCACTTCATTGAGATTATTTCTGTAACTTTGAAACAGCAACCATGTGTCAGTTCTATGTGCATTTAATTTGTAGCTGAGGTTGCTCTATTGTGGGATTGACACACTGATAATTTGATAGTGGGTGAGAATTTGGACTGGGATTTGTGTATCTCCCTGTCAGTGGTACTGAGTAGGGGGGACATGAAAACAACGTGCGTCTCTCCTGCTCCATTTGATTGATGGATTGAAAATGTGTCTCTGGATCTGTTTCTGCTGTTTGAGACTGTGGAACTGATGACCTCTCTGTGACTCTGCACTCTGTGAGTGATAATGTACGGACTGTGTATGAGAAGGAGCTGGTGACTCTCTTCCATGTAACTTGGTGGAGGAAACATCATTTATTTTGGTTCATTCAATTATTTGCCTGTTTGAACAAAAGAATGTTTATAATTCAAATACTGGTGAGGTAGAAGATACAGGATTTTAATGAATTTAATCTCTCATGATAATTATAAACGCCCACAAAGGAAGCCCAGCCATACAAATATTATCATTGTTTGACTGCACTGCAGTGACAGTTTCTTCCCATTCTGTCTCCATCCCCTTGTCCACACACAACCCGAGAATGGCCTCTCCCTTCCCCCACTCACTCCATGTTCCGGGACCAGTTCCTGCTCCACTCCGCCTCAAACAAACAGCCCCCGCCTGCCCCTGAACTTGCCCCGGACTCGATGCTGATCTCTCAGTCCATCTGCGGACACGCTCCCAAAGCGATGTGCTGCTGCAAGGAGGCTGCTGTTTTCTCCCTTCCACTGGGACCGGGATCTCTCCATTGCCGGCTGTTTTAAACCATCTTCTTCCGCTCACAGGCAGTGCTGGGGGAGGGGAGCGCAGGCGCAGATTTCTGCAACAATTCCGCAAACAGTAACATGGAAAAATTCCGGCACAGAATGAGTCCATTCGGCCCATCATGTCCGTGCCAGCGCAAAGAGAGCGATTCAGCCTCATCCCACAGTTTCTTGTGATTGGACAGTGAAGTGTGGAAACAGAAACGGACAGTCAGGATGTGGAGATTTACACAAAGAGAATCTATTATAGGCACCAGGTGAGAAGTGTGAAGGACACATTTTAAACAGCGGCTGTTTGGTTTCGCTTGAACGGTTGGACCATGGGAGCGGGAACTGGAAATCTGACCTGTGTAAAAGTCCCTGTTCCGTCGGTCAGTCCCATTCATGGCCCAGTGGATTGTTTCTGGATGTTATTTAATTGTTGTAAAATGGCCAAAGCCCCTGGTATGCAGTAGCTGAGGGCTGCAGGACTGCAGTGGAATCAGACACTGACTCTGTTTGCATTGCTGGGTTTCCTTTGTGATTGTTCATAATGATTATTAATTGAAAAATTGTTTTGGTCACTTTTGTATCTTCTACCACATCTCTTCCAGAATTATAATAAATACATTTCCTTTCTGCAGGCAAATACTTGATGGAAGCAGAATAAATGTCATGATTCCTCGACACAAGAGGAAGTGCAGCCAGCTCCTCACACACAGTAAGTACAGTATCACTCACAGAGAGCAGAGACATCAGTTCCACAATCGCCACCAGCAGAAGTAGTCAGACCGGCACTGATCCCAAGTTCCAGAGACCAACAGTCAATGCAACAGTCACACAGAGCAGGAAAGATTGAACTTGTTTCCATTTCACCACAACTCAGTCCCACTGACAGGTAGATACATCAATCCCAGTCCAAAATCACACCCACTATCAGATTGCAAGGCACTGTGTCACTCTCACAAGAGAGCAGCCTGAACTACAAATTCAATGTCAGATGGAACAGACAAACAGTACCTGATTGTAAAATACAGAATTAATCTCAATAATGTACCCAGACTGCAGACTGAGCTACATGTTACACATCACTCCACAAATCTCACAAATAGTCAGAGTGGAAGACACAGTATTAATTCCATTACTGCAAACTGAATGAACCTGACCATTGCATACCAGGACATAAAACATATTGTAAGATGAAAGGACACAGACCTGAAATGTTAATTCTGTTTCTCTCTCCACATATGCTGCCTGAACTGTTGAGTATTTTGAGCATTTTTGTTTTTTTAAATTTCATATTTCCAGAATCTGCAGAATTTTGCTTTTATTTTAGAGTTAAAGAAACATTGCATTGTGAGGTGAGAGTGACTGCACTTGACATCAAGGCAACCTTTGACCATTAATGGCACCAAGGAGCCCTAGCAAAACTAGTGTAAATGGGAATCATGGCAAAACTCTCTGCTGTTTGCAGTCATACCTAGCACTAAGGAAGATGGCTGTGGTTGTTCAGGTCAATCATCTCAGTCTCAGAACATTACAGCTGGAATTCCTTAGGCTCGTGTTCTAGGCCCAACCATCTTCAGCTGCTTCATCAATGACCTTCCCTCCATCACAAGGCCGAAAGTGGGGATGTTCACTGATGATTGCGCAATGTTCAGCACCATTCATGACTCCTCAGCTACTGAAGCAGCCCGTGCCCAGATGCAGCAAGACCTGGACAACATCCAGGCTTGGGCTGATAAGTGGCAAGTAACATTCGCGTCAGATAAGTGCCAGGCAATGACCATCTCAAACAAGAGAGAATCTAATCATCTCCTCTTGATGTTCAGTGGCATTACCATAACTGAATCCCCCACCATCAACATTTGGGGGCGGGGGGCGGGGGGGGGGGTGGGGCGTGGGGGGAGGGGGTTACCATTGACCATAAATTGAACTGGACCAGCCACATAAATGCCGTGGCTAGAAGAGCAGGTCAGAGGCTAGGAACTCTGTGGTGAGTAACTTACCTCCTGTCTCCCCAAACCTATCCACCATTCACAAGACACAAGTCAGGAGTATGATGGAATACTCTCCACTTGCCTGGATGTGTGCAGCTCCAACAACACTCAAGTAGCCTGCTTGATTGCCCCCAAGCACCACCTTCAACAATCACCCCATTCACCACTGATGCACAGTGGCAGCAGTGCGTACCATCTACAAGGTGCACTGCAGCAACACACAAAAGCTCCTTTGACAGTACCTTCCAAACCTGGAACTTCTATAACTGAGAAGGACAAGGGCAGCAGTTGCAAGGGAACACTAGCACTTGCAAATTCCCCTCCAAGCCACAGATCATCCTGACTTGGAACTATATCGCCATTCCTTCATTGTCGCTGGGTAAAAAATCCTGGAACTCCCTTCCAAACAGCACTGTTGGTGTTCCTACATCTCAAGAACTGCAGCGGCTCAAGAAGGCAGCTCACCACCACTTTGTCAAGGGAAATTTGGATTGGACAATAAATGCTAGCATAGCCAGTGATGCCTACATTCCACAAACAAATGAAAAAAGTGAGGAAATAGTGAAGGGCTTTTATAGAGTACATGGAGACATGCTTCCACTTGTGGTGGCATCTGAAACAAGAGCCAAAATATAAAATCGTCATTCATAAAACCAATGAGGAATTCATGAAAAATGTATTTACGCAGTGAATGGTTTGAATCTGGAATTTGTTATCACAGGGAGAGGTTGGGCTGAATAGTATCGATGCACTGAAGGGGAGGTGGAACAAATGAACAATTGCATGTGGAGAAAGGAATCGAGGGATATGCATATCGGGCTTCATTTTAAAAAAAATTTTGCATGTGAAGCAGGATGGCTGGAAATATATGTCGAGCAGAGAGCAGTTGGGACGATCCCAGCGCTGTGTTTTGTCTGGATGGATCTGCCCAGAACACTTGCGATGCAGGAGCTGGGAGCTTCAGTACTTCAGTGGAGGCAGATAATGACACCGGTTTTCATTTGTGGATGTTCTTAATGATTATTGATTGAGAAATTAAATTGACCTCTTTGATGTTATGCACCGCATCTGTTCTTGAGTTATCAGATATATTTTTTTCTTCATACAGGCAAATACTTGAAGATATTGTGATGAATGTGATGGTTGCTGCACTCGAGGCACAAGGAACAGTGCAGCCAACTCCTCTCACACACAGTAGTTACATTATCACTCAGAGTGCAGAGGTATAGATAGTTCATCAGTTCCCTGGTCTCAGACTGCAGAAGTAGTCAGGCTCACATTGATCCCAAGTTCCAGAGACACATTTTCAATCCAACAACCAAACAAAGCAGGAGAGAAAGAAGTTTTTTCCATTTCACCCCGATTGAGTCCCACTGACAGTCAGATACTTCAATCCCACGTCAAAATCACACCCACTAGCAGATTGAAATGCAATGTGTCAATCTAACAAAGAACAAAGAACAGTACAGCACAGGAACAGGCCATTCGGCCCTCCAAGCCTGCGCCGATCTTGATGCCTGCCTAAACTAAAACCTTCTGCACTTCCGGGTCCGTATCCCTCTATTCCCATCCTATTCATGTATTTTTCAAGATGCCTCTTAAACGTCGCTATCGTACCTGCTTCCACTACTTCCCCCGGCTGCAAGTTCCAGGCACTCACCACCCTCTGTGTAAAGAACTTGCCTTGCACATCCCTCTAAACTTTGCCCCTCGCACCTTAAACCTATGTCCCCTAGTAACTGACTCTTCCACCCAGGGAGAAAGATTCTGACTATCCACTCTGTCCATGCCGCTCATAACTTTGTCAACCTCTATCATGTCGCCCCTCCACCTCCGTCGTTCCAGTGAAAACAATCCGGGTTTATCCAACCTCTCCTCATAGCTAATGCCCTCCAGACCAGGCAACATCCTGGTAAACCTCTTCTGTACCCTCTCCAAAGCCTCCACGTCCTTCTGGTTGTGTCGCGACCAGCATTGCATGCAATATTCTCAGTGTGGCCGAACTAAAGTTCTGTACAGCTGCAGCATGACTTGCCTATTTTTATACTCTATGCCCCGACCGATGAAGGAAAGCATGCCATATGTTCTTGACTACCTTATCCACCTGTGTTGCCACTTTCAGTGACCTGTGGACCTGTACGCCCAGATCTCTCTGCCTGTCAAATATAATGCAGACTGAGCTAGCAATTAAATATCAGATAGAATTGGCACACGCTACTGATTGAATGGCACAGAATCTAACCTAGTGCTGTACCCTGAGATTTAAATTAAATATCATACCCAAAGCTCACACCCATTCATTATAAAGGATGTTTAAACATCCCCATAGTGTACCCTGAGATACAAGTTACATACAAGTACAACATTCATTGCAGTGAATGTTTCAAAGGTGCTGAAAGATATTGTAAGCTGAGACACAAATTAGATACCAGTTCAGACATCGCCCACACTGTGAAATTGAAAGAGACAGAATCAATTCCATCAATGTAGATTGATATCAACATTACATACCATTCTAAAAAGTGATGCAATATCAAACTAAAATACAGTATCAATTCCACCAGACCCCCATCACCCTCTGGCTAAAAAGTATTTTCCTCATCTCCCCTGTGATCTTTCTGCCAATCACTTTGATTGAATCTATTCCCCTAGTCACTGATCTCTTTGCTAAGGTAAACAGGCCCTTCACTTCAATTCTATCCAGACTCCACAAATTTTGTACATGCCAGTCAGATCTCCCCTCAGCCTTCTCTGTGCCAAGGAGAATAGCCGCAGCCTATCCAATCTTTCCTCAAAGCTGCATTTTTCCGGTCCCGGCAACATCCTCGTAAATCTCCTCTGTACCCTCTCTAGTGCAATTACATCCTTTCTGTAATGAGGTGATCAGAACTGCACACAGTACTCAAGTTGTGGCCTGACTAATGATTTATACAGTTCCAGCATAACCTCCCTGCTCATATATTCTATACCTTGGCTAATAAAGGAAAGAATTCCATATGCCTTCTTACCACCTTATCGACCTGTCCTGCTCCCTTCAGGGATCTGTGGACATTTACTCCAAGGTACCTCACTTTCTCTACACCTCTCAACATTTTCCTCTTAATCGTGTATTCCTTTGCCTTGTTTGACCTCCCCAAATGCATCACCTCACACTTCTCTGGATTGAATTCCATTTGTCATTTTTCTGTGCATCTGACCAGACCATGAAGATCTTCCTGCAGCCTTAGCTATCCTCCTTGCTATTTATCACACAGCCAATCTTTGTGTCATCTGCAAACTTCTTGATCATGCCCCCTACATTTACATCCATGTAGACGACATCAACTGCACTACCCTCATCTATTTTCCTTGTTAATTCTTCAAAATTTCAATCAAGTTGGGCAGACAAGATCTTCCCTGAACAAATCCATGCTGACTATCCTTGATTAATCTGTGCCTTTCAAAGTGACATTTTATCCTGCCACTCAGAATAGATTCCAATAATTTGCCCACTACTGAGGTTAGACTGACTGTCCTGTAATTATTTGGTCTATCCCTCACTCCCTTTTTAAACAGAGGTACAATGTTCGCAGTCTTCCAATCCTCCAGCATCACACCTGTATCCAGTGAGGTCTGGAAAACGATGGTCAAACCTTCCGCTGTTTCCTCTCTTGCTTCTTTTAACAGCGTGGGGTACATTTCATCCATCCTTAGTGATTTATCAACTGACAAATATGCTATTTGTATGTCCTGTCACTAATATGTCCTCTCTCCCTCTTTTGATCACATCCAATACTTCATCCCCTTCTTCCTTAACTCCAATATCTGCATCATCCCCCTCTTTTGTGAAGACAGATGCAAAATATTTATTAAGAACAGTGCCAACATCTTCTGCCCCGACACATAGTTTACCTTCATGATCTTTTATGGGCCCTACTCTTTCCAAAGTTATCCTTTTTCTGTTAATGTATTGATAAAACATCTTTGTGCGAACCTTGATTTTGATTGCCAATATTCTTTCATGCCCTCTCTTAGCTTTCCTAATTTCAATGTTGATTTCCCCCCTCCACATTCGATACACCTCTCGGCTTTCAGTGGTATTGAGTTCTCTGAGTCGGGCATAAGCTTTCTGTTACTGCCTTATAATACTACCTTATAAAATCCATGGGGCTCGCGATTTGGCCTTCCCACCCTTTTTCTTTGTGGGAACATATTGACTCTGAACACCTGGAATCTCCCCTTTGAGTGCTTCCCACTGCTCTGACATTGATTTACGTTCAAGTAGCTGTTTCCAGTCCACTTTTGCTAACTCACTCCTCAGCTTAGTAAAGTTGTCCTTGCCCCAACTGAGAACTTTAACTCCTGTTCTATCCTTGTCCTTTACATAATTATGTTAAAACTGACTGAATTATGATCACTACCACCAAAATGCTCTCCCACTGCCACTCCTTCCACCTGCCTATCTTCATTTCCGAAAACTACATCTAAAACTGCACCCTCTCTTGTTGGACTTGCTACATATTGGCTAAATAAGTTCTCCTGAATGCACCTCAAGAATTCTGCTCCCTCAATTTCTTTCACACTAAAAGTATCCCAGTTCATGTTGGGGTGGTTAAAATCCCCTACTATTACTGCTCTATTGTTCTTGCACTTCTCAGAGATTTGCCTACATATCTGCTCTTCTGTCTCCTGTTTGGGGGTCGATAGCACACTCTCAGCAGTGTGATTGCCCCCTTTTTGTTCCTTAGCTCAATCTATACGGCCTCATTTGATAAACCTTCCAACATATCATCCGTCTTCACAGCTGTAATAGTTACTTTGAGCAAAACTGCCACCCCCCCCTCCTTTCTTATCCCCCTCCCTATCACATCTGAAAACCCTGTAACCAGGAATGTTGAGCTGCTATTCCTGTCCCTCCTTAAGCCATGTTTCTGTAATAGCTGTGATATCATACTGCCACATGTCTATTTGTGCCCTCAGCTCATCTGCTTTATTTTCTATACTCCTTGCATTGAAATAGATATGCTTGAGCACTGCCAAACTCTTTTTAAATTTTCTAACCTTTGTTTCCTCTTTCTTCCAGACTCATCCATTAATTTTCTGCCTTCCATTTTCATTTCTGATTTTGTCCCATCTGACTCTACCTTCCGGTTCCCATCCCCCTGCTAAATGAGTTTAAACCCTCGCCAAAGGCACTAGCAAAATGTCTCGCAAGGAACTCTGTCCAGGCTCTGCTCAACTGCAATCCATGCGACCTGTCCCAAGAATCTAAAGCCCTCCCTCCTGCACCATCTTTCCAGACACACGTTCATCTGTCTTATCCTTTTATTCCTGTACTCACTTGCGCGTGGCACTGGGAATAATCCGGAGATTACTAGTTTTGATGCTCTGTTTGCTAATTTCTTACCAAGCTTCATAAATTCTGACTGCAGGACAACATCCTTATTTCTACCGATGTTGTTGGTTCCGATGTGGACCACAAATGCTGGCTGTTCACCCTCACCCTTCAGGATGCTCTGTAACTGCTCAATGACATCCTTGACCCTGGCACCAGGGAGGCAACACACCATTCCTGGATTCACGTCTGTGGCCACAGAAACAGCTGATTGTTCCCTTCACTATTGAATCATCTATCACTATGGCTTTTCCAATCTTCCCTGTACCCACCTTTGCAGCTGAGTCACCCATGGTGCCATGGACTTGGATCTGGCTGCACTCCCCTGGTGAAGCATCACTGTCCTCCGTATTCAGAACTGAATACCTGTTGGAGAGTGAGATGCACTCGGGGTGTCCTGCACTTCCTGCCTGATTCTTTTTGACTGCATTGTGGTCACCCATTCCCTCTCTCCCTGCGTACTCTTAAGCTGTGGGGTGACCACATCTATGAACATGCTTTCCATGTAACTCTCCTCATGAATGCACAGCAGTGTCTCCAGCTGCTGCTCAAGGTCCAAACACAGAGCTGAAGCAGCCGCAATTGACAACGCTGACTTGCACAAATGTTTTTTTTATTTCCAAAATATACTTTATTCATAAAGATCTGTAAAAAAATACATGACAAAACAGTTCCAAACAGCACCAAGTCAAAAAATACTAACAGTGCAAAGGAGGTCAGTTTCCTTCAATACAGGAGTGAGTTGCCTCACAACCCTTCCATTTCATTTTTCATGCCATGTACATTTTATGGCAAATGAAAATTTTCCTGCTCCAGTTTGAGGGGTTTTCCATGGATCCAGCCCCTCAGTTCAGCTTGGTGGGGGGAGCTTACATGGTGGTCTTTCCCCATTGAGCCTTTGCTGCGGCTGCCCCAAGCTTTAGTGCGTCCCTCAACACGTAGTCCTGGACCTTGGAGTGTGCCAGTCTGCAACATTCGGTCGTGGACAACTCTTTGCGCTGGAAGACTACCAAGTTTTGGGCAGACCAAAGAGTGTCTTTCTCCGAATTGATAGTCCTCCAGCAGCAGTTGTGGTTATCTCGGTGTGTGTCCCTGGGAACAGCCCGCAGAGCACAGACCCCTGTGTTACAGAGCTGCTTGGGATGAACCTCGACAAAAACCAATGCATCTCTTTCCACACCTGCTTTGCAAAGACACATTCCAGAAGAAGCTGGGCAACCATGTCATCCCCACCACAGCCACTTCGAGGGCATTGTGCGGAGGGGGTGAGACTTCGGGCGTGCAGAAAGGATCTGACGGGGAGGGCTCTTCTCACCACCAGCCAAGCTACACCTTGGTGCTTGTTTGAAAGTTCTGGTGATGAGGCATTCCGCCAAATGATTTGGCGGTCTGCTCGGGTAACCATCCGACAGGATCCACCATCTCCTTTTCTCGTCGGGCCTTGCGGACATTCCGTGCAGACCACTGCCTGATGGATTGGTGGTCAAAGGTGTTTTCCGCAGAAACTGTTCCACGAAGGATTGGTGGTACGGCACAGTCCAACTAGATGGAGCGTTCCACGGCAATGAGACCAGGCCCTTCCTTCTCAACACTGGGGACAGAGAGAATCTCAGCACATAGTGACACTTGGTGTTGGCGTATTGGGGATCTGCACACAGCTTGATGCAGCCGCACACGAAGGTAGTCATCAGGCTGAGGGTGATATTGGGTACATTATGCATGCCCTTATCCAGAGGTTTGAACATCGTGTCCCTTTGGACCCGGTCCATTTTGGATCCAGAAATGAAGCGGAAAATGACTCGGGTGATCGCCACAGCACAGGAATGGGGTATGGGCCAGACCTGTGCCACTTCCAGCAACAACGTGAGCGCCAGGTTCTTACCCAAAATGGAGAGAGTTGCTGCTCCCACATGCTCAGCTTGTGTTGTACCCTGGCGACTCGCTCCTTCAGGGTTTTGGTGCATGCCACGGCCCGTCAGAGCCATATCCCCAGCACCTTCAGGTAGTCTGACCTGACGGTGAAGGGGACAAAGGATCGGTCAGCCCAGTTCCCAAAGAACATGGCCTCTCTCTTGCGTGGTTAACGTTGGCTCCCAAGGCCAGTGCGAACTGGTCGCAGATGCTCATCAGTCTGCGCACAGACAGCGGGTTCGAGCAGAAGGCCGCGACGTCATCCATGTGCAGGGAGGTTTTCACCTGAGTGCCTCCACTGTCTGGGATTGTCACCCCTCTTATGCTCGCATCCTTCCTAATAGACTCAGCAAAGGGTTCAATACAGCAAATAAACAAGACAGTGGAGAGAGGACAACCCTGTCTGACTCCAGATTGGATCGGGAAACTTTCTGATTCCCACCCATTGATTGAGACTGTGCTACTGATGTTTGTGGAGAGCAGTTTGATCCAATTGCAGATTCCCTCCCCAAACCCCATTTTCGAAAGTACGTCCATCATGTAGGTGCGTGATATCCTGTCAAAAGCCTTCCCCTGGTCCAGGCTGATGAGGCAGGTGTCCACCCTCCTCTCCCGTATGTGGGTGATCGTGTCCCTGAGTGGGTAAAGTACAGGTCTGATCTGGGTGGATCACCAACTCCAGAGCAGACTTGACTCGACTGGCTATGACTTTTGACAGTATCTTGTAGTCTACATTAAGCAGTGAGATGGGCCGCCAATTTCTGATTTCTGCCCTCTCCCCCTTCCCCTTGTTGATGAGGGTGATGATGCCTTTCCTCATGGATTCTGACATGCTGCCGGCTAGGAGCATACTGTCGTATACTTCCAGCAGGTCCGGGCCGACCCAGTCCCACAGGACCAAATACAACTCAACCGGAAAGCCATCGCTTCCAGGAGTTTTACTTATCTCGAAGGATTTGACGGCCTTTGTCAGCTCATCCAGAATTAGCGGTTTGTCCAGTCTCTCCCTCCTGCTGTCATCTCAGACCTCTGTGATAGATGACAGGAAGGACTGGGAGGCTCTGCTGTCTGTGGGCTTCGCGTCATACAGCCCAGCATAAAAGGATTTGCTGATCCTTAGTATGTCGGACTGCGAAGACGTTACCGAGCCATCCTCTTCCTTCAGGCTGCTGATAACACAGCTCTCTCTGTGTACGTTTTGGAAGAAGTAACACGAGCACATCTCATCCTGCTCAATGGAGCGGACTCTGGACTGGAAGATGATCTTGGAGGCCTCTGTCGCAAAGAGCGAGGCCTGCTGGCTCTTCACCTCATGAAGGTCCTCCTTGACCTTGACCCCCATCGACTGAAGCCAGAGCAGATTTTGCATACTTTTCTGGAGTCGTGACATTTCCATCTGTCTCTCTCTCTCTCGCACTCTGAACCCTTTGAAGATAAAGAACCTCTTGATGTTCTCCTTGATCGCTTCCCACCACTGAACTGGAGACTCAAAGGTGGGGTTTCACAGTCCTCCAACCTTTGTAATCCCTTTTGAGTTCCTCAACATTCTCTGGGGTTAGCGGTGTAGCATTGAGCTTCCATATCCCGCTGCCAACCCGCTAGTCATCCTGTAAGTGAAAGTCAGCCAGTAAAAGGCAATGCTTGGAGAAGAACACCGGCTTGACATCGGTGGATCTGACCGTGAAAACACGGGACACAAATAGGAAGTCAATCCTGGAATGGGCAGACCCGTCCGTTCTTGACCATGTGTATCTATGCTGCGCTCTGTCTGCAGGTTTGCTGAAGACGTCATGCAGTTTGGCATCTTTTACTGTTTCTATTAAGAATCTGGACATAGCATTCAGTTTGCTGTCGTCTCTGCCGGATCATCCAGGTGCATCGATGATGCGGTTGAAGTCACTGCCGAGGATGACCGGCCTGGACGTCGCCAGCAGCAGTGGGAGATGCTGGAAGACGGAGAGCCGCTCGCTGCATTGAACCGGGGCATAGACGTCAATCAACGAGAGCGGAGTATTGTTGTACATTACATCTGCTACGAGGTGATGACCGCTAAATGGTTCTCCAGGACACGGGAAGCAACCAGGAACTCCCACATAGCACCGGAGGTGCACTCTCGAGATTGAAGCCCCCTGCCATTCCTTTACGCTCACTGTTTTTCGGCTGCCGCATCCGATGATGGGCCAAGTGGTCTCTTTCTCTGCCTTAAACCTTCTATGATTCTATGATTCTATGATGCTCACTAACATTATCCCCTTTTCATATACAGCACCACAGAGAGAGAGAGAGAATCAGTCCGACCATTCGTAACAGTGTGTTATATCACACTGTATTACACATTCTTATGTATCATCAGAGACAGTATTAGTAACACAATAAAGTGCATACATATCATCCTAAATAATGGTATCCCAAACATATGTACAGCATTAGAGAGGGAGTGTCAATAGTGCATTTTCTATTCGTGTGTCCATATCACACCCAATAACTGGCTCCCACGTTTTTATAGAGCACTAGAGACAGAGCTGAAAGTGAATAAGTGAGAGAGAGAGAGAGATCCCCATCAGCAGTTACAGGCTGACCTGGAAGCCTCATTTTATCTTGAAAGATCCGTGGGAGACAGACGGTGCAGTCTCATCTCTAATTGATATTGTATCAGAAACAGACACATTATTATTCCTAGACTCTGGGTAACAGTTAGAGAGTGAGGTGAACAATGTTCCAAATTTAACGCTCTTGGCCCTGTTGATCTCTGTAATATCTCAGCTCACACCGTTCGATATGACTGTCAGTGAGGGACAGTTTCAATGTGATGACATTAATCTGGGACTGTTACTGTCAGATATTAACTCCTGCGCGATCGCAGCAAACACAGCGACTCCCTCGGAGGATTGCTTTGAGAAGACGGGTGAATGAAGAGCAAACACACTGCAGGGAATGATCTCAAACTGAGCTTCAGAAAGGGGGAATCCCCCAGCTTGAAACGTTCTCTGACCTTTCCCCACAGCCCCAGTTCCTTTGCTCAAACTCGGAGAAAACTGAACTGGGGAAAGTTCCAGTTTATTTTTGTCAGTTCCGATGAAGGGTCACTAACCCGGAACGTTAACTCTGCTTCACTTTTCACAGATACTGCCAGACCTGCTGAGTGGTACCAGCATTTCTTGTTTTTATTTCAGATTTCCAGCATCCGCAGTATTTTGCTTTTATTCCAATTTATTTTTTTTGTAAATGAGTGGGGAAAGAAGCGCATGCGCGATGCGCCTCCTCCAGCCGTGTCCTTCTGCGTCATTTAATTAGTGAGCGGAAGAAGTTTGTTTGAAACAGACGGGAATGGAGACTTAGAGCCCCGGGGTAAGTGAGTAAACAGCAGTCTCCTTCCAGCAGCACATTGCTTTGAGAGCCTGTCCGCAGAGGAGCTCAGAGATCAGCATTGACGACGGAGCAAGTTCAGGGGGAGTTGGGGGCTGTTTGTAAGAGGCGGAGTGGAGCAGGAACTTGGAGTGAGCGCGGAAGGAGAAGCCTTTCTCAGGCCGTTTGTGGACAAGGTAACGGAGACAGAGCAGGAAGAAGCTGCTGTTGATCATTGTTGTTTTCTCTCCTCAAACCTGTAATGCATGTTCATGGTTTAGCTCCAGTTTCACACTGTGTTGTTATTGAGCAGTGAATAGAGGGAACAGAGCCAGACAGTAGGGATGGGGACAGTTATGCAAACAACACCTATTGCTGGCGCCAGGTGAGTAGTGTCAAGGAAACATTTTAAACAGCAGCTGTCGGTTTCCGTTGAACGATTGATCCAAGAGAAACAAGGAAATGGCAGATACTCTGAACAAGAATTTTTCATCTGTCTTCACAGAAGTAGACACATAAAACATCCCAAGAATAGTAGAAAATCAAGGGGAGTAAGGAGGGGGGAACTTAAAACATCACCATCGCGAGAAAAACATGTTTTTGGAAAACTAATGGGACTAAAGGTTGACAAGTCCCCTGGATCTGATGGCCTACATTCTAAGGTTTAAAAGAAGTGTCTGCATTGATAGTGGATGCATTGGTTGTAATCATCTTAAATTCCCTAGATCCTGCAACAGTTCCAGTGGATATTAAACTGCAAATGTAATGTCCCTGTTCAAGAAAGCAGTAATGAGAAAGCAGGCAACGATAGGCCTGTTAGCCTAATGTCTGCCATTGAGAAGATGCTGGAACCAATGATTAAGTCAGTCATCGCAGAAAACATAGAAAAATTGGAGCAGGAGTAGGCCATTCGGCCCTGCTCTGCCATTCAAAAATGATCAAGTCTGATCATATAATTCAGTACCCTCTTCCCGCTTTCTCCCCATGTCCCTTGATCCCTTTTGTATTAAGAAATATATCTATCTCCTTCTTGAATATATTTAATGACTTGGCCTCCACTGCCTTCTGCAGTACAAAATCATGAGAGGTATAGACAGGGTGGATAGCAAGAAGCTTTTTCCCAGAGTGGGGGATTCAATTATTAGGGGTCATGAGTTCAAAGTGAGAGGGGAAAAGTTTCGGGGGGGATTTGCGTGGAAAGTTCTTTACGCAGAGGGTGGTGGGTGCCTCGAACACGTTGCCAGCGGAGGTGGTAGACGTGGACACGATAGTGTCTTTTAAGATGTATCGAGACAGATACATGAATGGGCAGGAAGCAAAGAGATACAGACCCTTAGAAAATAGGCGACATGTTTAGATAGAGGATCTGGATCGGCGCAGGCTTGGAGGGCCGAAGGGCCTGTTCCTGTGCTGTAATTTTCTTTGTAGAGAATTCCACAAGTTCATCACCCTCTCAGTGAAGAAATGTCTCCTCATCTCGGTTTTAAATGGCACACCCATATCCTGAGAACGTGACCCCTGATTCTGGACTCCCCAGCCATCAGGAACATCCTCCCTGCATATAGCCTGACTAGTGCTGTTAGAATTTTATAGGTTTCTATGAGATCCCCTCTCATTGTTCTAAACTCTAGTAAAATCGGCCTAGTCAACCCAATCTCTCCTCATTGTCAATCCAGCCATCCCAGGAATCAGCCTGGTAAATCTTCTTTGCACTCCCTCCATGGTAAGAACATCCTTCCTCAGATAAGGAGACCAAAACTGCACACAATACTCCAGATGTGCTCTCACCAAAGCCCTGTATAACTGTAGTAAGACTTCCTTGCTCCTGTACTCAAATCCGCTTGCAATGAAGGCCAACATACCATTTGCCTTCCTAACTGCTTGCTGCACCTGAATATTCGCTTTCAGCGACTGGTGTACAAGGACACCCAGGTCTCTTTGCACCTCCCCCTTTCCCAATCTGTCACCATTCAGATAATAATCTGCCTTTCTGTTTTTACAACCGAAGTGAATAACCTCACATTTATCCAAGTTATACTGCATCTGCCATGCATTTGCCCACTCACCCAACTTGTCCAAATCACATTGGAGCCTCTTTGCATACTCCTCACAACTCAGTTTCCTCCCCAGCTTTGTGTCGTCTGCAAACCTGGAAATGTTCCCTCACCCAAGTCATTAATATATATTGTGAATAGCTGGGGCCCAGGCACTGATCCCTGTAGTACGCCACTCGTCACTGCCTGCCACCTGGCAAAAGGCCCGTTTATTCCTCCTCTCTGTTTCCTGTTTGTCAACCAATTCTCAATCAATGCCAGTATATTACCCCCAATCCCATCTGCTTTAATTTTGCACCCGAACCTCTTATGTGGGACCTTATCAAAAGCCTTCTTAAAATCCAGATACAACACATCCCCTGGTTCTCCTTTATCTATTCTACTAGTTCCATCCTCAAAAAGCTCCTGCAGATTTGTTAAGCAAGATTTCCCTTTCGTTAACACATGCTGTCTTGGTCCAAACCCGTTTATGCTTTCCAGGTGTTCTGCTACCACATCCTTTATAATAGACTCTCGCACTTTCCCCACTACTGATGTAAGGCTAACTGGTCCGTAATTCCCTGTTTTTTCTCTCTCTCCTTTTTTAAATAGTGAGGTTACATTTGCCACCCTCCAATCTGTGGAACATTTAGAAAATTATAATACAATCATGCAGAGCCAACATGGATTTATGAAAAGGAAATCAAGTTTGCCAACATTATTAGCGTTCTTTGAGGATGTAAGAAGCAGGGTAACTGAAGGGGAACCAGTAGATGTAGTGTATTTGTATTTTGAAAAGGCATTCGCTAAAGTGCCATGCAAAAGGTAAGAGCTTGTGGTGTTAACGGGTAATATATTGTTTATTTTATTTATTTAGAGATACAGTACTGAAACAGGCCCTTCAGCCACCGAGTGTGTGCTGACCATCAACCACCCATTTATACTAATCCTACATTAATCCCATTACCCTCTCACATCCCCAACTTCCCTCAATTCCCCGACCACCGACCTACACTAGGGGCAATTTATAATGGCCAATTTACCTATCAACCTGCAAGTCTTTGGCTGTGGGAGGAAACTGGAGCACCCGGCGAAAACCCACGCGGTCACAGGGAAAACTTGCAAACTCTGCACAGGTAGTACCCAGAATCGAACCCAGGTCGCTGGTACATGCTTACTAACAAGAAACAGAGAATTAGGATAAATGTGTCATTTTCAGGTTTGCAAACTGGAACTCGTGGAGTGCCACAGGGATCAGTGCTGGGGCCTCAACTACTTCCAGTCTATATTAATGATTTGGATGAAGGGATCGAGTGTATTGTAACTAAATTTGCTGTTGATACAAAGAAAGGTGTGAAAGCAAGTTGTGCGGAGGACACAATGAGTCTGCAAAGAGATAAAGACAAGTTAAGTGTGTGGGAAAAATTTGGCATTTTAAGTATAATGTGGGAAAATGTGAGGTTATCCACTTTGGTATGATGTAGAGAAAAGAAGAATATTATTTAAATAAGGAGAGACTGCAGAATGCTGTGGTATAGAGGGATCTGGGTGTCCTCTTACATGAATCACAAAAAGTTAGCATGGAAGTACAGCAAGTAATTAGGAAGGCTATTGGAATTTTGGCCTTTATTGCAATGGGGATGGAGTAGAAATGTAGGGAAGTCTTGCTACAACTGTACAGCGTGTTGGTGAGACCACACCTTGAGTGTGTATACAGTTTTGGTCTCCTTATTTAAGGAGGAAAATACTTGCATTGAAGGTAGTTCAGGCAAACATCACTGGCTTGATTCCAGGGATGAAGATGTTGTCTTATGAGGAACGTTTGACCTGGTTGTGCAACACTCATTGGAGTTTAGAAGAATGAGAGGTGATCTGATGAAACATATAAGATACTGAAGGGGCTTGACAGGGTATTTACTGAGATGATGTTTCCCCTCATGAGGGAATCAAAAACTAGGGGGAACAGTTTCAACATAAGGGGGCACCCATTTTCGATGGAATTGAAGAGGAATTTCTTCTCTCAAAGGATTGTTGTTCTTTGGAATTCTCTACCCAAGAGGATGGTGGAAGCTGGTCATTGAATATATTCAAGGCTGAGTTAGACTGACTTTTGATTTACAAGGGAGTGAAGTGTTATTGGGACAGGCAGCATAGTGGAGTTGAGACTATGATCAGATCTGCCATGATCTTATTAAATGTTGGAACAGACTCGAGTGGCGGAATGGCCTAATCCTGCTCCTAGTTATTATGTTCTTGCATTATAATGCCAGGTGGAATTAAAAACTTGACTTGTGCAAATATCCCTGCTCCAGCAGGTATTCCCATTCATGGAGCAGTGCAGATGTTGGGTTGTTCCTGGCTGCCACTAAATTGTTATAAAACTACCAAAGAAAACCTGATCAGCAGAAGCTGAGTGCTGCAGTGGAATCAGACACTGACACTCTTTGTATTACTGATCATTCTGTGTGGTTGGTCATAATGATTATTAATTGAAATATTACATTCATGTCTTTTCAAGCTTCCACCTCAATTGATCTTGAGTTACAAGAGATATTTTTCTTTCTTTCTGTCAGCAAATACTTGAAGGAACCAGAAGGATTGTGATGATTCCCCGGCACAAGGATATGTACAGTCCACTCCTTCTAACACAGAGTAGGTACATTATCAATCCCAGAGCTCAGAGACACAGACAGGCCATGAGTTCCACAGTCACAGAGAGCAGAAGCAGTCAGACTCACACTGATCCCAAGTTCCAGAGACACATTTTCAATCCAGCAGACAATCAAACAAAGCAGGAGAGGCAGAAGTTGTTTCCAATTCACCCCAACTCAGTACTGCTGAAAGCTAGGTACATCAATCTTAGTTCAAAATCACACCCACTATCATATTGAAAAGCACCGGATCAATCCCACAAGAGTGCATCCTAAGCTACAAATTAAATATGAGGTGGAGCAGCTGATGGAAAGGTACAGAATGAATCCGAATAATGTAGCCCAGACTGCAGACTGAGTGACAGATTACAATGCGGTACAAACATCTGATACAGTATCAAAAGGAAAGTTACAGTATTATGTCAATTAGTGCACACTGCACTGCACATTCCATACCAATCCAATAATCTCTCCAAGAGCTGTACTGAATGATATCTTATCAATTGAATGATTCTGATTATACTGAGCATGCCATGTGTGAGTTTGAAATATATGTTGTCATTCACAAATGTGTTCATACAGTTACAGACTGAATACTAGTCCAAAAAGCTCAAACCACAACTCAGTAATACACACAGTTAAAATGTGCAGTGATCTAGATTTTAAAATACTAGTGAGACAAGAAAATGGTGATACATTATGGCATTAAACAAATAGTTCTCAATACCATCCCGTAGATACATATTAAGTACAGGTACAGAAGAATTCCACACTCATACAGCACCAGCGTCACATAGATACAGAATGTACACTTGCAGACATAACCAGCAGCTGAGAGGTACAAAATTAATCCCACTGTAATGGACTGTCCAAGAGGCAGACACATAAAAAATGAATTGTAACGCATATTTCGTACCAGAGACTGCCAAATGCAAAATGAGCCGTGGATATGCACACGCAGACTGTCCCAGAAACTGACTGATACAGAATGAGACCCATACTCAGACGCGGTACCAGAGGCTAACAAGTAAAGAATAAATACAATATACACTTCCAGTACCAGAAAATAATATATGCATAACAGATATCACTCACGTACATTAGCAGAGATTGACAGACAACAGAATGAATCCCACAATCTCATTCAGTACCAGATACTGACAGGTACAGAATGAATCCCATACACACTGTAGTAGGCACTGAAAGACATAGGAGGAATTGCACATTCACAGACAATAGAAAACACTGACAGATACTGTAGGAGTCACATGCTCACAGTCAGTACCAGATACTGTTGAAAAGAGAGTTAATCCCACACTTGCATTCATTGCGAGAGACTGACAGATACATAAAGGATATCGACACTCACATGGAGTAACAGAGACTGACATGCAGAACTTGAACCACACATATGCATAGTACCAAAGTCTGAAAGGTATTGAGTCAATCCCATAATCAGATACAGTGTCAAAGACTGACAGGCACATTCGAGTTCACGTGGCTAGAATACCAGAGATTTTCACGGACAGAATGAACCTTATTTCTCATTCAGTCTGGATACTGATAGATGCACAATGAATCCTACAATCATACTCGATACCAAGTTCAGACAGACACCATATATATTCCCCTCTTATTCACAGTATCATAGACTGACAGGCACAGAGTGAGTCACAAAATCAATTAATTTCAGAGACCAGCAGATGGAGAATTAATCTCACTCTCACAGAAAGAACCAGAGATTGACAGATATACAGTGAGACCATAAAATGACTCACATACAATGACAGAAACAAAATTAAAACCACTGGCACATATAGTACCTTAGACTGACACATAGAGAATGAACCATACAGTCACATTCTGACTGTAAGATTGATGCATACACAATGAATCTCACACACACATTTAGTTCCGGACACTGACAGGTACCGAATGATATCCATATTCACCCACAGTAGCAGATAGATACAGAAGCTGCCACACATTCACATACAATACTCATGATTGACATACAGAATGAATCAAACAATCACATTTAGTTTCATAGACTGACACTGAAATAATCTCACACTCAGACACAGTACCACAGACAGATAGATGTAGAATTAAACTCGCTGTCACATAATGTACCAGTAAGTGTGTCAAAATTAATCTCATACAGTACAAAAGATGGATTGAATTTGTCCCACACTCAATGTAATAGGTTTTAAGCAAGTGAAGCGGGGGTGGGGGGAGGTGGGGAAGAGAACAAAAGGGAAGGTGTGTAATAGGGCAGAGGGCAGGAGAGATTAACTGACAAGGAGGTCATGGGGCAAAGGCAAAGGGAGTGTGCTAATGGTGTAGTGAAAGACAAAATATTAGTGCAGAGAGAGTGTTAATGACAGAATAATCAATAGTTCTGTCCAAAAGCACATACTTGAAAAACCAAGTTTAAGGCAGGCACATGGTTAAAAAAAAATGATAAAATAAAATAATAAAAAGGGTTGAGAGCCCTGTCAACCACAGTGAGGGGGAAATCGGAAACGAAGTTGATGACATTTTCCAGTTCGGAGCGGGAGCAGGAAATGACGCTGATCCAGTCATCATTGTACCGGAAAAAGAGCTGGGGGTGGGGTCCTGAGTAGGACTGGAAAAAAGAATGTTTGACATACCTGACAAAAAGACAGGCATAACCATTTACAGAGATAGGGCACAAAGAATCATCATGGAAAGAGGCATGAGCTTCAAATCCAAAGCTGAAGTGACAGGATCAGAGGAACAGCTGTTTGTTCTGCAGTGTGGACTTCGGTCAGATCTGTAAACAAGCAGTTCCACAACAAAGGGGGAGAACTCAAAAATTAGAGTTCTGCCTTTCAGGAATATTGCCGGGAAGCACTTTTTCACACAAAGGGTAGTGGGAACCTGGAATTCTCTCCGAAAAATCAGATAAACCTGAGGGTCAATTGACAATTTCCAACCTGAGATTGAGAGATGTTTATCCAGTGATGGTCTGAGGGTTTATGAAATCACAGCAGGTAGCTGGAGTTAAGATACAGGTGAGCCAGGATCTAATTGAAAGGTGCAGCAGGCTCGAGGGGCTGAATGGCCTACCCCCATTTCTGTGTTCCTCTGGCTGCAACAGGGCAGAAACAGCTGCGAACATACGTTGCATTTCATATTTCACAGCAAAAATACCAGCAGTCAGGAGCTGAAAAGGGAAAGATGACGCCTCGATGACCTGAGAATAAGTACAGAATGGCCTCCTTCAGAAATGGCGATTTTATCAGGATAAGATGCCGAACATTACAAATTAATCTAACGGGAATCGCCATCCTCCGCCTCCAGGAATTGGACAATATAATGCTGGGATGTGGGAGTTTGGTTTGGGCAGGGGGTTGGCTGTGACACCACGAACACTCCCTCTCCACCTCCTCACTTCATCACCCCACCCCCTTCCCCTCTCCATGGGACCCCGGCATCATCCGATCCACAGATACTTTCCAGCAGAGATCGCTGGTGAGTGACCGGAGTCCTGGTTCTCTGTCTCCATTTTCCCTGTCCCACCCATGGCCACTGAGGCTCCTCTCCCCCCACCCACCCTGAGAGCAACTAACCCACCTTGTCCATAAATTTAAACTGGAAAAGTGTCTCGGAAAGAGCAGGAGCAGAGGGGAGGCTGTAACCTATCAGAGAGGATTGTGTTCCTGAATCCCTAACTCTTTTTGCCATGTTTCCATTCAATGTCCACACTCTCTCCTTGGTCTGTCCCTGGAGACCTGTTATATCACGATTCTCTCCAGGGAATTTCGAAAGATATTTCCCCCATCCCTCCAGGATTGGCCTGGAGTCCCCAGCACTCCCTCCATTGCAGTACTTTCTGAAATGCTACCCGTGCCATGTAATAGTCAAGAGAGACAGTGGGGAACTAGGCAGATCAACAGGATGTCTGGCAGATTCAGTGTGATACGGTAACACTGCCGGGTAAAGGCCGCTTTCCAACTCCAATCTTAACACAGGAGATTCCCCAAACAGCTGCAATAAGGTGTTTGTAAACTGCTGGAAGAGGATGTGTGTGGAAATGGTGATGTTACTGAGTAGGTTATTTGTTATAGAATGGACTGTGTTTAGGTGGGAATATTACTGAGTGTTAATTGTAGCGGAACCATATTTAAAAGCTCCGGCTTTCTGGAAAGCCTTGACTATGAAGGCCGAGTCTGGAAGGGTTTGTGTGGAGAGCTGGGTTTCGGTTCCACTGTTAATAAAGGGTTTGAAATTGGCGAACCAGAGGAAACTGGAGGTGGAGCTGAAAGATGAGGGGACGTTCTCTCTCCGTCTGTCACTCTGGGTGTCTCCTCCCCATCTGCTCTCTGTTCAATCTTCACTCTGTCTCCTCCCCTTCCTGCTCTCTCTCTGCCTTTCTCAGGCAGGTCCGGGCGGTCTGTGTAAAGTAGAGCCTGCAAGAGTCTGCTTCTTATATTGTGTAGTGACCTGAGTGAAGAATCATCATGTCTGGCAGAGGTAAAGGAGGCAAAGGACTGGGCAAAGGCGGAGCAAAGCGGCACCGCAAAGTGCTTCGTGATAATATCCAAGGCATCACCAAACCAGCACTCCGCCGCCTGGCTCGCCGTGGCGGGGTCAAGCGGATCTCGGGTTTGATCTATGAGGATACTCGCGGGATGTTGAAGGTTTTCCTGGAGAATGTGATCAGGGATGCGGTCACTGAGCACGCCAAGCGCAAGACGGTCACTGCCATGGATGTGGTGTACGCTCTGAAACGGCAGGGCCGCACTCTCTACGGATTCGGCGGTTGAACAATTTGACCCTTTCCAGCAAACACAAAACAAAGGCTCTTCTCAGAGCCACCCACCGCCTCACAGAGAGAGCAGTGACCGAGAAATGGGAGCTGGGATATGCTGTTCAGAACAGTTCAATCAATCTGAAATATTTCAGATTTCCAGCATCCGCAGTATTTTACTTTTAATTCTTTGTTCAATCAATCTGCTGTGTTCGGGATGAAAAAAACTGGAATCCCCGAATTTGACATTTCATTTGCAGCAAGGATGTGCAGTGGATTTGATTTTCTAAACGGGCTGTGTAAACAGTGCCCGAGACTCTCCAGTTAGTTATTTCCCCAGTCAACACATGCCCTCAGTGAAAAGCCACATCACTCCTCCAGAATCACTCATTGTTTTCATAGAATTTCAAAATGATTTCGCTGCAATGAGGGAATCCGGGAGTTTTGCAGCAGCCGTTGAATCGGTCACTGGAACCAAACCCACTGGTGATGTTATTTCCCCCGAGACGGTGTTTCCTGCACTGAAACTGACTTTTGTTTTATTTATTTCCAAAATATACTTTATTCATTAAAATCTGTAAAAATTACATTGCCAAACAGTTTCCAAACAGCACCAAAAAATGCAAACATTGCAAGGGAGATCAGTTTCCTTCAATACTGTCATGAGTTTCTTCCCAACCCTTCCGTTTCACAATTGTCATGTCAATTACAGTTTTACATTTACAGCAATTGAGAATATTAACGATACAGTTCGAGGGGTTTCCCATGGATCCAGCCCCTCAGTCCAGCTTGGTGGGGGGACCTGACACTGTGGTCTTTCCCCATTGAGCCTTTGCTGCGGCTGCCCCAAGCTTTAGTGCGTCCCTCAGCACGTAGTCCTGGACCTTGGAATGTGCCAGTCTGCAACATTCGGCGGTGGACAACTCTTTGCGCTGGAAGACCAGCAAGTTTCGGGCAGACCAAAGGGCGTCTTTCACCGAATTGATAGTCCTCCAGCAGCAGTTGATGTTTGTCTCGGTGTGCGTCCGTGGGAACAGCCCGTAGAGCACAGACTCCTGTGTTACAGAGCTGCTTGGGATGAACCTTGACAAAAACCACTGCATCTCTTTCCACACCTGCTTTGCAAAGGCACATTCCAGGAGGAGGTGGGCGACCGTCTCTTCCCCACCACAGCCAACGCGGGGGCACTGTGCGGAGGGGGCGAGACTTCGGGTGTGCATGAAGGATCTGACGGGGAGGGCTCTTCTCACCACCAGCCAAGCTACGTATTGGTGCTTGTTTGAAAGTTCTGGTGATGAGGCATTCCGCCAAATTACTTTGACGGTCTGGTCGGGGAACCATCCGACAGGATCCACCGTTTCCTTTTCCCGTAGGGCCTTGAGGACATTCCGTGCAGACCACTGCCTGATGGACCGGTGGTCAAAGGTGTTTTTCCGCAGAAACTGCTCCACGAAGGATAGGTGGTACGGCGCCGCCCAACTGCATGGTGCGTTCCTCGGCAATGTGACCAGGCCCATCCTTCGCAACACCGGGGACAGATAGAACCTCAGCATGTAGTGACACTTGGAGTTTGCGTACTGGGGATCTACACATAGCTTGATGCAGCTGCACACGAAGGTGGTCATCAGGATGAGGGCCACGTTGGGTACATTTTTCCCGCCCATGTCCAGAGATTTGAACATCGTGTCCCTCCGGACCCGGTCCATTTTAGATCCCCAGACGAAGCGGAAAATGGCTCGGGTGACTGCCACGGCGCAGGAGTGGGGTATGGGCCAGACCTGCGCCACGTAGAGCAACAACATGAGCGCCTCGCACCTGATCACCAGGTTCTTACCCACAATGGAGAGAGATCGCTGCCCCCACATGCCCAACTTTTGTCGTTCCTTGGCTACTCGCTCCTCCCAGGTTTTGGTGCACGCCCGGGCCCTTCCGAACCATATCCCCAGCACCTTCAGGTAATCTGACCTGACGGTGAAGGGGACAAAGGATCGGTCAGCCCAGTTCCCAAAGAACATGGCCTCGCTCTTGCCGTGGTTAACTTTGGCTCCAGAGGCCAGTTCGAACTGGTCGCAGATGCTCATCAGTCTCCGCACGGACAGCGGATCCGAGCAGAAGACGGCGACGTCATCCATGTACAGGGAGGTTTTGACCTGAGTGCCTCCGCTGCCTGGGATTGTCACCCCTCTTATGCTCGCTTCCTTCCTAATAGACTCAGCAAAGGGTTCAATACAGCAAACAAACAAGACCGGGGACAGAGGACAGCCCTGTCTGACTCCAGATTTGATCGGGAAACTTTCAGATTCCCACCCGTTGATTGACACTGCGCTACTGATGTTTGTGTCGAGCAGTTGGATCCAATTGCAGATTCCCTCCACAAACCCCATTTTGGAAAGCACGTCCATCATGTAGGTGTGCGATATCCTGTCAAAAGCCTTCTCCTGGTCCAGGCTGATGAGGCAGTTGTCCACCCTCCTGTCCCGTACGTAGGCGGTCGTATCCCTGAGTAGCGCGAGACTATCAGAGATCTTCCTGCCGGGTACAGTACAGGTCTGATCGGGGTGAATCACCAACTCCAGAGCAGACTTGACTCGACTGGCTATGACTTTGGACAGAATCTTGTTATCAACATTAAGCAGTGAGATGGGCCGCCAATTTCTGATTTCTGCCCTCTCCCCCTTCTGCTTGTAAATGAGGGTGATGATGCCTTTTCCCATGGATTCTGACATGCTGCCGGCCAGGAGCATACTCTCGTATGCTTCCAGCAGGTCCGGGCCGACCCAGTCCCACAGGGCCGAGTACAACTCGACCGGTAAGCCGTCGCTCCCGGGAGTTTTACTCGTCTCGAAAGACTCGACGGCCTTTGTCAGCTCGTCCAGAGTTAGCGGCTTGTCCAGTCCCTCCCTCCTGCTGTCATCTAAGACCTCTGTGATCGATGACAGGAAGGACTGGGAGGCTCTGCTGTCTGTGGGCTTCGCGTCATACAGCCCAGCATAAAAGGATTTGCTGATCCTGAGTATGTCTGACTGCGAAGACGTTACCGAGCCATCTTCTTCCTTCAGGCTGCTGATAACAGAGCTCTGTCTGTGTACCTTTTGGATGAAGTAACGCGAGCACGTCTCATCCTGCTCGATGGAGCGGACTCTGGACTGGAAGATGATCTTGGAGGCATCCTTGGCAAAGAGCGAGGCCTGCTGGCTCTTCACCTCTTGGAGGTCCTCCTTGACCTCCACCCCCATTGACTGCAACCGGAGTAGATTTTGCATAATTTTCTGGAGTCGGGACAGTTCCCTCTGTCTCTCTCTCGCCTTCTGAACACCTTTGTGGATGAAGAACCTCTTGATCTTCTCCTTAATCTCTTCCCACCAGTGAACTGGAGACTCAAAGAGGGGTTTCACGGTCCTCCAACCATTGTAATCCCTTTTGAGTTCCTCAACGTTCTCTGGGGTCAGCAGTGTCGCATTGAGCTTCCACGTCCCTCTGCCAACCCGCTGGTCGTCCTGTAAGTGACAGTCGGCCAGTAAGAGGCAGTGGTCGGAAAAGAACACCGGCTTGACGTCGGTGGATCCGACCGTGACAGCACGGGACACAAACAGGAAGTCAATCCTGGAACGGGCAGACCCGTCCGATCTTGACCATGTGTATCTGCGCTGCGCTCCGTCTGCAGGTTTGCTGAAGACGTCGTGCAGTTTGACATCCTTAACTGTTTCTATTGGGAATCTGGACGTAGCGTCCAGTTTGCTGTCGTCACTGCCGGATCGTCCAGCCGCATCGATGATGCAGTTGAAGTCACCGCCTAGGATGACTGGCCTGGACGTCGCCAGAAGCAGTGGGAGCTGCTGGAAGACGGTCAGCAGCTCGCTGCGTTGTACCGGGGCGTACACGTTGATCAACCGGAGCGGAGCGTTGTTGGACATCACGTCTGCTACGAGGAGGCGGCCGCCCACCACCTCCTTAACTTCGGAGATGGTGAAGTTACCTCCCCGCAGCAGAATACCCAGGCCGGAGGAACGGCAGTCATTACCCCCCGACCAGATCGATGGCCCGTGGGACCACCATCGCGACCACTGCCTGTAGGTGCTGAGGTGTGGTATTCCACACTCCTGCAGAAACAGTAGGTCAGCTTTGACCTTGGCAAGGTCATCCAAGGTTGAAACACATCGCGTGGTCGATTTAATGCTGCGCACATGAATGGAAGCAATTCTTACACCCATTTTTTACTAAAAATTAGTTGTTGCTTCCCATACCATTTGTCCTCGCTAGTCCCAGTCCTTCCCCTTCGGGATGTTCCTGCATACCCATCGTCTGCGCAAGCAGTTTCACGTTGGTTGGGCTCAGAAACCCCTCCTGATTTTTCATGCAGTGTTTGTGCCGCTCGGGTGACATCGGGGGGGGGGGGGTCTTGTAGGCAGAGAGGATTGGGTTGTCCTCAGCTGCTTCCATCTGTTCCTCCTCGAAAACATCACAGCTCCCGGTCTCCCGGAGCTCAGGTGCGCCAGACGTGTCTTTGCTCCCGGTGTCCCGGAGCTGAGATGCGTTCGCCACGTCGTTACGTGTGGGGCATTGGGGTTGGGCCACGCCGGGCCCATCACAGCTTCCAGTGCCTGGGGGCTGGGATGCTTTATCATCCATCTCGGAGTTCTGCCGCCTCTTTTGAAGGGGCTGTCGTTCCAGCATTTCCCCGTCCAGTGAAGAGGAGTTGTTGCAGTCTGATTCAGAAGAGAGCCTCCTCTTGCCACTGGTTTGGGTGGTGGCTTTGGGATGTTTTTTCTTTGTGGTTTTCCTCTGGACCACTTGCCACTGACCTGTTGCATCTCTTTCCACATGAGGCGGCCATTCGCCCCATCAAGTCCATGTCGGGTTTCCAATCTGTTCAGTCCCTGACTCGATCCCCAAAGCCCTGCATAACCCCTTTGGGTCAAAATGACCGTGGCAGAACTCGAACCTACAATCTTCCGATAACCTCATGAAATACACTGAAGTCAAACGCCTTATTCATTACGCCACACGGCCATGAGATAAAATGAATGATCCAATCGGAGAACCTCGACGCACAAAATACAAAAATTCATTGGCTGAACCTGTCAACCTGGCAGAATATTTCAATTCGTGAAAGCTGCCAATTTCACTGTGGAAAAGAAGTGATCGACTGGAAAAGTACATAAAAATCTATTTTCCCGTCACGCTTTAAAAAAACGCTTTTAAAACACAATTTTGCTTTTACCGACTCAAATTGCTGGTGCTATTTTATGAACAGCTTTATTTTGCCATTTTTTGTCAACTTCTTATCCGTAACTGACAGGAAAAGACTCCGTTCAGCAATCTTTCACGTGAAAAATAACTCAAACTCGGTGTGGAAGTAATAAATTACAGACTATTGGTAATTCCCCTTCACACAGGCTTCAGGGGGACAGTGAGAAGCCACTGAAATAGTTGCTTCATTCTTTTAAAGGTTCCCAATCTGTCCTGTTACTGACATGTTGGAATCAGATTTGTATTTAACAAGATATTTCTGTGAAAACAAAATCCTCAACGGACCAGCTGGGAATCTGGGAATCACTGTCGTAAAATAAAAGGCCTTTGATTGAGAAGACGGGACCTTCTCGCCAGCAGCCGGGTTACATTCCCCTCACATCCTTACACAGTGAGCAGCTCTTTCCCTCTAGAAATAGACAGCAGCAGTTGGAAGTTCAGTGAAAGGATCAGTTCATTGAGACAAGTTTCTGACTGACAGGTGGTGCTGAATATTAATACAAGTAGGTCCTGGAATGGGAAACAAGTGTCCAGAGTGGGGTCTGAAATCAGGACAGGGAAATGGCCAGCACTGACACAGATCATTTCATTATTACATTGATATCTGACTGTCTATAAGGAGAAGCGAGTTAAACACATGATGGTAAAAGGAATGGAAGATGACGCTGGTTGTTCTAGATGAAGAGGGATAGACAGAGGTGTGGGTACAGCAGACTTCAGACAGTAATCAGCCCTTTCTGATACTGTGGGTGGATCTGAAAAGAGCCTTTGGATATTTGATAAAATCCTGGCAGATTGACTTGGTTTTGGTGCCCAGAGCGCTGGTTTTCTTGGGCAGCAGCACGGCCTGGATATTCGGCAGCACCCCGCCCTCAGTGTCCTGGAATCAAAAGCAAGTGTCCAGAGTGGGACCTGAAATCAGGATGGGGGAAAAAGCTCTTTGTTTAAAAACCCTCAAATAGCTACCTTGTAATTGGTCAGGTTACTAATGTTTTAGTTAGTGCAATTTCTAATAATTACTAATTAGAAAGTGCTGTTTGGACAGAGTGTAAAGCTGTGAGTTGATGTGTGAGGGACTTCACTGACTAGGGGAAGGAGGTGCTGTTTGGTCTCTTTTCTTTTCTGCTTTTTCAGCCTCCATGGTACAGGGGAAGAAGCTGATTGGTGAGTAACTGGTAAATTAATCTACTTATTACACTTATTACACGAGCAATAATAAGTTTGTGAAGCTTAGTTATGGCAGGGCAGCTCGGCCAAGTGGAATGTGCCTCCTGTGGTATGTGGGAAGTCATGGATGCACCATGTGTCCTTGACAAACACATCTGCAGGAAGTGTCACCAGCTGCAGAAGCTTGAGCTCCAGGTTTCAGAACTCGAGCAGCAACTGGAGTCAGTGTTGTGCATCCGCAAGGCAGAGAACTACGTGGATAGGACTTTTCAGCAGGTTGTCACCTCGGAGTTGAAGAGAGCACACGCTGAGAGGGATTGGGAGTTTGCCAGACAGACAAGAAGGTCAAGGCAGGTAGTGCAGGAGTCCCTGGAGGGCATCCCACTTTCTAACTGGTATTCAGTTCTGAGTACTGATGGGAGAGAGGGTTCCTCTGGAGAGTGCAGTGACAGTCATGACCAGAACTCCATGGGTGGTTCAGCTGTGCAGGGAGGGAGGAGAAAATACAAGCGAGCAATACTGGTAGGGGATTGTATAGTTCGGGGAACAGATAGGTATTTCAGTGCTCGCAAACCAGGTTTCCTCCTTGGTGCAAGGATCATGGATATCACTGAGTGGCGACAGAGCATTCTGGAGGGCAAGGATGCACAGCCAGAGGTCGTGGTCCACATTGGTACCAACGATATAGGAAGAAAGAGGGATGAGATCCTTCAGGCTGAGTTTAGGGAGTTAGGAAAGAGATTAACAAACAGGACCTCAAAGGTAATAATCTCCAAATTGCTCCCAAGGCCACATGCTAGTGAGTATAGAAAAAGGAGAATACACCAGATGAATGCATGGCTGGAGAGATGGTGCAGGAAGGAGGGCTTCCGATTTCTGGGGCATTGGGACCAGTTCTGGGGAAGGTAGGACCTATATAAGTCGTACGGTCTACACCTGAACAGGACCGGGATGAATATCCTTGCAGATGCTGTTGGGGATTGTTTAAACTAATTTGGCAGCTTGATGGGAACCTGAGGGCAGTTTCAGACAGGGCAATTTCAGGGCAGGGAAAGGGAGGCAGAAAATTAGCAAATGACTCTGAAAGACAGAAGAAGCAAAGTTTAAAAAGTGTGCAGCAGAGGAATTTGGCAGTGTTAAAGGATATTTATTTATTTAAAGAGGCAACTTGATTGAAACATATCAGATCCTGAGGAGTCTTGACAGGGTGGATGTGGAAAGGATGTTTCCCCTTGTGGGAGAATCTGGAATTAGGGGTCACTGTTTAAAGATAAGGGGTCACCCATTTAAGACAGGGATGAGGAGAATTTTTTTCCCTCAGAGGGTGGTGAGTTTTTGGAACTCTCTTCCTCAATAGGCGGTGGAAGCAGAGACTTTGAATATTTTTAAGGCAGAGGGACATCGATTCTTGATAAGCAAAGGGGTGAAAGGTTATCGGGGGTAGGCGGGAATGTGGAGTAATCAGTTCAGCCGTGAACTTATTGAATGGGGAAGCAGGGTCTAGGGGTCGAATGGCCTACTCCTGCTCCTAATATTTATACTTGTATGTATATTCATATGGTAAATAAAGCTGATGAGCTGAGGGCACAGATAGACACATAGAACAATACAGCACAGGAACAGGCCATTCGGCCCTCCAAGCCTGTGCTGATAAAGTAACATCACATTTTTTATTTTTATTTAGAGATACAGCACTGAAACAGGCCCTTTGGACCACTGAGTCTGTGCTGACCAACAACCACCCATTTATACTACGCCTACAGTAGTCCCATATTCCCTACCACCTACTTACACTAGGTGCAATTTACAATGGCCAATTTACCTATCAACCTGCATTCTTTGGCTGTGGGAGGAAACCGGAGCACCCGACGAAAACCCACAGGGAGAACTTGCAAACTCCACACAGGCAGTACCCAGAATCGAACCCGGGTTCCTGGAGCTGTGGTGCTAACCACTGCGCCATTGTGCCCACACATGGTAACACAATATCATTGCAATAAGGGAAACTCGGCTTCAAGAGGGCAAGAATGGCAGCTCAACATCTCTGGATATAGAGTTTTCATGTGGCATAGGGATAAAAGAAGGTGGGAGTGTAGCATTATTAGTTAAGGAAGGCATACAGCTTTGAGGAGGGATTATATTATATGCTAAATGAATCATCAAATGAGGCCAAATGGGTGGAGCTCAGAAATAAAAAAAGGGGCAGCCACACTACTAGGAGTGTACTGTAGACCCCCAAATAGTGAGAGAGAGATAGAAGAACAAATATGTAGGCAAATTGCTGAGTGCAAAACTAAAGGGAAATAATAGTTGGGGATTTCAACTATCCCAATATCAACTGGGATACAAACAGTGTGAAGGGCACAAAATTCTTGAACTGCATTCAAGAAAACTTTAATAGCCAGCACATCACAAGTCCAATGAGAGGGGGCACAATTCTAGAGCGAGTCTTCAGTAATGAAGCTGGGCAAGTAGCAGTGGGTGACCATTTTGGAGATAGCTTTTTTTTATTCATTCATGGGATTTTGGGCGTCGCTGGCCAGGTCAGCATTTATTACCCATCCCTAATTGCCCTTGGGAAGGTGGTGGTGAGCTGCCTTCTTGAACCGCTGCAGTCCATTTGGGGTAGGTGCACCCACAGTGCTATTCAGAATGGAGTTCCAGGATTTTGACCCAGTGACAGTGAAGGATCAGCGAAATAGTTCCAAGTCAGGATGGTGTGTGTCGTGGTGGGGAACTTGCAGGTGGTGGTGTTCCCATGCATTTTATGCCCTTGTACTTCTAGTTGGTAGAGGTCACAGGTTTGGAAGGTGCTGTTCAAGGAGCCTTGGTGCATTGCTGCAGTGCATCTTGTAGATGGTACACACTGCTGCCACTGTGCGTCGGTGGGGGAGGGAGTGAATGTTTGTAGATGGGATGCCAATCAAGTGGGCTGCTTTGTCCTGGATGGTGTTGAGCTTCTTGAGTGTTGTTGGAGCTGCACCTATCCAGGCAAGTGGAGACTATTCCAACACCCTCCTGACTTGTGCCTTGTAGATGGTGGACAGGCTTTGGGGAGTCAGGAGGTGAGTTACTCGCCTCAGGATTCCTAGCCTCTGACCTGCTCTTGTGGCCACGGTATTTATATGGCTACTCCAGTTCAGCTTCTGGTCAATGGTGCCCCTAGGATGTTGATAGTGGGGGATTCAGCAATGGTAATGCCATTGAATGTCAAGGGGAGTTAGTTCGATTCTCTCTTATTGGTGATGGTCATTGCCTGGCACTTGTGCGGCCCGAATGTTACTTGCCACTTATCAGCCCAAGCCTGGATATTGTCCATGTCTTGCTGTATTTCTACACGGACTGCTTCAGTATCTGAGGAGTCATGAATGGTGCTGAACATTGTGCAATCATCAGCGAACATCCCCACTTCTGACCTTCTGATTGAAGGAAGGTCATTGATGAAGCAGCTGAAGATGGTTGGGCTGAGGACATTACCCTGAGGAGCGCCTGCAGTGATGTCCTGGAGCTCAGATGATTGACCTCCAACAACCACAACCATCTTCCTTTGCGCTAGGTATGACTCCAGCCAGTGGAGGGTTTTCCCATTGACCTCAGTTTTGCTCGGGCTCCTTGATGCCATACTCGGTCAAATACTGCCTTGATGTCAAAGGCAATCACTCACACCTCACCTCTTTTGTCCATGTTTGAACCAAGGCTGTCATGAGGTCAGGAGCTGAGTGGCCCTGGCAGAACCCAAACTGAGTGTCACTGAGGCAGGTTATGGCTAAGCGAGTGCCGCTTGATGGCACCTTCCATCATTTTACTGATGATTGAGAGTAGACTGATGGGGCCTAAAGTGATGGAAGGTGTCATCAATATTGCCATCAAGCAGCACTAGCAGATATGTCCTTTTGGATTCGGCCAGTAGAGATGCTTCCGAGCCACTCTTGGTGATGGACATTGAAGTCCCCCACCCAGAGTACATTCTGTGCTCTTGCCACCCTCAGTGCTTCCTCCAAGTGCTGTTCAACATGGAGGAGTACTGACTCATCAGCTGAGGGAGGGCAGTAGTTGGTAATCAGCAGGAGGTTTCCTTGTTCATTGTTTGATCTGATGCCATGAGACCTCATGGGGTCCAGAGTCGATGTTGAGGACTTCCAGGGCAATTCCCTCTCTACTGTACCGACACCTCTGGTGAGTCTGTCCTGCCCGTGGGACAGTACATACCCAGGGATGGTGATGGCAGTGTCTGCGACATTGCCTGTAAGGTATGATTCTGTGAGTATGACTACGTCAGGCTGTTGCTCTCCCAACTTAACACAAGCCACCAGATGTTACTAAGGAGGACTTTGCAGGGTCGACAGCGCTGGGTTTGCCATTGTCATTTCTGGTGCCCAGGTCGACGCCGGGTGGTCCGTCTGCTTTCATTCCTTTTTATTGACTTCGTAGTGTTTAGTTTCAACTGAGTGGCACGCTCGGCCATTTCAGAGGGCATGTAAGAGTCAACCACATTGCTGTGGGTCTGCAGTCGCATGCAGGCCAGACAAGAACAGCAGATTTCCTTCACTAAAGGGCATGAGTAAACCGGATGGGTTTTTACAACCATCAACAATGGTTTCATGGCCATCATTAGACTTGCTTTTTAATTGCAGATTTATTATTTGGATTTAAATTTCAATGGTGGGATTTGAACCCACGTCCCCTGAGCAATACCCTAGGTGTCTGGGTTACTAATCCACTGACAAGTCCACTGACAAGACCACTACGCCACCACGACCCCTCGTGACCATACTGCAATTAGTTTTGGCATAATCATGTAAAAGGACAAAGATACAACAGAAGTAAAAGTTCTAAATTGGGGGAAGGCAAATTTTACAAAACTGAGAGGTGACTTGGTGGATGTGGACTGGATACAACTACTTGAAGGAAACCCCAAAGATGTTCTATCAGTACATTAAGAGCAAGAGGATAACTAAGGAAAGGGTACGGCCTATCAGAGATGTACAAGGGAACGTATGAGTGGATGCAGAAGATGTGTGTGGGGTTCTTAATGAGTTTTTTTCTCTGCCTTCACAAAGGAGAGGGATGATGCAGACAAAGAAGAGGAGTGTAAAATATTAGATACGATAAGCATAATGAGAGTGGAAGTACTAGAGAGTCTGACATCGTTCAAAATGAATAAATCACCAGGGCCAGATGGTTTGCATCTGAGGTTGTTAAAGGAAGCCAGGGAGGAAATAGTGGATGCGCTGAGGATCATCTTCAAATCCTCACTGGATATGGGGGAGGTGCCGGTGGATTGGAGGTCTGCGAACGTTGTACTATTATTTAAAAAGGATGTGAGGGATAGGCCAAATAATTATAGGCCGGTCAGTCTGACCTCGGTGGTGGGTAAATTATTAGAATCAATTCTGAGGGACAGGATAAACTGCCACTTAGAAAGGCAAGGATTAATCAGGGATAGTCAGCATGGATTTGTTAAGGGAAGGTCATATCTCACTAACTTGATTGAGTTTTTTGAGGAAGTAACAAGAAACATTGATGAGGATAGTGTGGTGGATGTGGTCTACATGGATTTTAGTAAGGTCCCACATGGCAGACTGGTCAGTAAAATGAAAGCCCATGGAATACAGGGGAATGTGGCAGGTTGGATCCAAAATTGACTCAGTGAAACAAAGGATAGTTATCGACGGATGTTTTTGCGAATGGAAAGCAGTTTTCAGTGGCATTCCACAGGGCTCAGTGTTGGGTCCCTTGCTGTTTGTGGTATATATTAATGATTTGGAATTAAATGTGGGAGGTATGATTGGGAAATTTGCTGATGACACAAAAATTGGCCGTGTAATTGATAGTGAGGAGGATAGCTGTAGACATCAGAATGATATGAATGGATTGGTTGAGTGGGCGGAAAAGTGGCAAATGGAATTCAATCTGGAGAAGTGTGAGGTAATGCATTTGGGGAGGGCAAACAAAGCAAGGGAATACACAATAAACGGGAAGATATTGAGAGGGGTAGAAGAAGTGAGAGACTTTGGAGTGCATGTCCACAGGTCCCTGAAAGTGGCAGGACAGGTAGCTAGAGTGGTGAAGAAGGCATATGGAATGCTTTCCTTTTTAAGCCAAGGTATAGAATAGAAAAGCAGGGATGTAATGCTAGAACTGTATAAAACGGCGGTTCGGCCACAGCTGGAGTATTGCGTACAGTTCTGGTCACCACATTACAGAAAGGACATAATTGCTCTGGAGAGAGTACAGAGGGGATTGGCAAGAACGTTGCCAGGGCTTGAAAGTTGCAGCTATGAGCAAATATTGGAGCAACTCGGGTTGTTTTCCTTAGAACAGAGGAGTCTGATGGGTGACTTGAATGAGGTGTACAAAATTATGAGGCGCCTAGACAGAGTGGACAGTAAGGACCTATTTCCCCTGGTGGGGAGGTCAGTTACCAGGGGGCGCAGACATAAGGTGATTGGTAGAAGGATGAGAGCGGACATGAGGGGAAACGTTTTTACCCAGAGGGTGGTGGGTGTCTGGAATTCGCTGCCAGGAATGGTGGTGGAGGCAGAAACCCTCAACTCATTTAAAAATACCTGGACATGCACCTGAAGTGCTGGAACCTGCAAGTCTACGGATCAGGTGCTGGAAGGTGGGAATAGATTGGGTGGCTAGTTTTTTCGGCCAGAGCAAACGCGATGGGCTGAATGGGCTCCTTCTGTGCCCTAATTTTTCTATGATTCTATGGAAATTGCCAGCACTGACACAGATCATTTCATTAGTACATTGATATTGGACTGACTATAAGGAGAAGCTAGTTAAACACATAATGGTGAAAGGAATGGAAGATAGCGTTGGTTGTTCCAGATGAAGAGGGATAGACAGAGGTGCGGGTACAGCAGACTTCAGACAGTAATCAGCCCTTTCAGATACTGTGGGTGGCTCTGAAAAGAGCCTTTGAGTATTTGAAAAAATCCTGGCAGATTGACTTGGTTTTGGTGCCTGGAGCGCTGGTTTTCTTGGGCAGCAACACGGCCTGGATATTAGGCAGCACTCTACCCTGAACGATGGTCACCCCTCCCAGCAGCTTGTTGAGCTCCTCATCATTGAGGACGGCCAGCTGTAGGTGTCTGGGGATGATGCAGGTCTTCTTGTTGTCCCGGGCCGCGTTACCGCCCAGCTCGAGGATTTCAGCGGTCAGATACTCGAGCACAGCAGCCAGATAGACCTGGGCTCTGGCACCCACACGCTCAGCATAGTTACCCTTTCTCAGGAGCCTGTGAACACGGCCCATCGGGAACTGCAGTCCAGCCCGGGAGGAGCGAGACTTGGCCTTGGACCGAGCTTTCCCGTTGGTCTTTCCTCTTCCAGACATTTCCACAATCTCACAAATACTTTCACAATGAATGGATAATTTCGTCAGCATTAAACATACACATGGGGTAGTCAGGATGGTCGAGCAGTCTGAGACGGTTCATTCAGATCACAATTCTCTCTGCAGGGGTGGGTTCAAATTCCCCTTCTGATAAGTTGTGTTTTGACAGGACTAGAGGTATTTGGGAGTAGCGATGAAGAACAAACAGAGATCACGAAAGAATATTGACAAGCAAAATCAAAACAAATCCAAAGATGTTTCATCAATACATTGCAGTCAGAGGCAACTGAGGAAAGAGTAGGGCCCATCAAAGACCTAAAAATGTAACCTATGTGTCAGTGTGGAAGATGTTGGTATGTTTATTAATGAATATTTTACTGTCTTCACAAATGAGGGGGGTGATGCAGATATTGTAATTAAGGAGAAGGAGTGTGAAGTATTGGACATGATAAACTGAGGGAGAGAAGAAGTATAAATGGGATTAGCATCCTTGAAAGTGGATAAATCATCAGGGCCGGATGAAATGTACCCCAGGCTGTTAAAAGAAGTCAGGGAGGAAATAGTGGAATGTCTGACCATCAGTTTCCAATCCCTCACTGGATACGGGTGTGATGTCAGAGGATTGGAGGTCTCGTAACACTGCAATAAAAGCAAAATTCTGCAGATGCTGCAAATCTGAAATAAAAACTAGTTGCATTGGAAATACACAGCAGATCTGGCAGCAACTGTGGAGAGAGAAGCAAAGTTAACGTTTCTGTTCTGATGAAAGGTCACTGACCTGAAATGTTAACTTTGTTTCTCTCTCCACAGATGCTGCCAGACCTGCTGTGGATGTCCAGCACTTTTTGTTTTTATTGCTAACATTGCACCATTGTTGAAAAAGGAAGCGAATGATCGACCAAATAATTAAAGGCCAGTCAGCCTAACCTCAATAGTGGGCGAATTATTGGAATTAATTCTGAGAGACAGGATAAACTGTCACTTAGAAAGGCACAGATTAATCAAGTACCGTCAGCATGGATTTGTTAAGGGAAGCTCCTGTCTGACTATCTTGATTGAATGTTTTTGAAGAAGTAACAAGGAGGATTGATGAGAATAGTGCAGTTGATCTGATCCACATGGATTTTAGCAAGACTTTTGACAAGGTCCCACATGGCAAACATGTTAAAAAAAATAAAAGCACATGGGATCCAGGGGAATGTAGCAAGCTGGACACAAAATTGGTTCAGTGGCAGGAAACAAAAAGGAATTGGTTACAGGTGTTTTTGCAACTGGAGGACTGTTTCCAGTGGTGTTCCACAGGGCTCAGAACTAGGTCCCCTGCTTTTTGTGGTATATATTAATGATATGGACATAAATGTAGAGGGCACAATCAAGATGTTTGCAGATGACACAAAAATTGTCCGTGTTGTTGATAGGGAGGAGGATTGCTGTACACTGCAGGAAGATATCAATTGACTGGTCAGGTGGGCAGAGAAGTGGTAAATGGAATTCAAATTGGACAAGGGTGAGGTGATGCATTTGGGAGGTCAAAAAAGGCAAAGGAATACACAATTAATGGGAGAACACTGAACGGTGCAGAGGAAGTGAGGGACGTTGGAGTGAATGTCCACAGATCCCTGAAGGTAGCAGGACTGGTCAATAAGGTGGTTCAGCAGGTATATGGAATCCTTTCCTTTATTAGCTGAGGTATAGAATAGAAGGGTGACCTGGGTGTCCATGTCAATAAGTCACTGACAGCTAACATGCAGGTGCAGCAAGCAATTAGGAAGGCTAATAGTATGTTAGCCTTTATCACAAGAGGATTTGAGTACAGGAGTAGTGAATTCTTGCTTCAATTGTATAGAACCTTGGTTAGACCGCACTTGGAGTACTGTGTGCAGTTTTGGTCTCCTTACCTTCGGAAGGATATTATTGCCATGGAGGGAGTTCAATGAAGGTTCATCAGACTTGTTCCTGGGATGGTGGGACTGTTCTATGAAGAGAGATTGGGGAAACTGGGGCTGTATTCTCTAGAGTTTCGAAGAATGAGAGGTGATCTCATTGAAACCTACAAAATACTTAAAGGACAGTCAGGGGAGATGCAGCTAAGATGTTTCATCTGGATGGGGAGTCGAGAAACAGGGGCTCAATTTCAAAATAAGGGGGAAGCTCCTTAGGACAGAGATGAGGAGAAATTTCTTTACTCGGAGGGTTGTGAATCTTTGGAATTCTGTACCCCAGATGGCTGTGGAAGCTCAGTCGTTGAGTATGTTTAAAGCAGAGATTGACAGATTTGTAAATACAAATGACATAAGGGAATATGAGGAAAGTGTGGGGAAAAGGGCATTGAAGTGGATGATCAGCCATGATCATATTGAATGGTGGGGCAGGCTCGATGGGCTGAATGGCCGACTCCTGCTCCTATGTTCCTATGTTCCTAACTCCACATGATCGGCGAGGCACATCTTCAGGCCGACTTGGTGGATGGTGTAAACAGATATCACTGCTTCTGATCTTCACCAGAACAGAGAGTGAGATGTAACATTGATCATCAAACAGACTGTGAGAGAATACAACCGAATAACACACATGGAGAGACACTGTGGAATAACAAATAGATTTGATTGGAATGTTGAATTCTGATTGGAATGGATAAAACACCAGAAACAACAGATTAAATTGGGATTCTCATCACTATATTGATCTGAGACAGAAAAGCGAAACTGATGGAAAGAAGGGAAGAAGGAAGAAAAGAAAGGATGGAACTGCTCACTTTTTTCAGTTTTTTCACTTGCCCCTCAAAGCTGGATAAAAAAAAAGTTGCATATAACAGAGAATTTCACCAAAAAGGGAGATTAAATGCTGCAGAAACCTTGGATCGAAGGATGCCCCAACAGATCACCTGTTTAACTGTCTCCTCACTGGGGGATTTCAATCAGTGAGCAATATTATTCTCTACCTTTTTTTGTTAAATGAACCCAGAACGGTCACTTGGAATTAATATTTGTGTTCCGACTCCTGAATAATAAAATTGTGAGTTTCTCGATATTTTAGGGACACATTTCCTGCTGAAAGAACTAAGAACTCTTTTCGAATTTACACAATACTATATACACACTCATCAAGCCTCCTGAGCTAGCATCCTTGGTGCTGCTCTCTCCTCCCAAACCTCATCTCATGTGACTGTTACATCATCACTTTGACAGTGGGAGTGATTGATCCCAATGTCTTCAGCATTAACCCTTTAGATCCTTATACTACACTGTCTGCCCAAAAAAATGGGTGGAGGGAACTTGATTTATCGAAACACCAACAGCTGCCAGTTGAAAATCAACTCAAACCCATCAGCGAGAGAGAGAGAGACTGTCAGAGAACTTCCTGCATCCAGTCCTGACCCTGTCAGACTCAGCAGCTGCTCACCCAGACCCCACTCTCATCAACACTGAACATTGTTACCGAGACACTTCAAATACTGTTTATAAAAGGCAGGAAAGGTCAATGTTCACACTGCTGTATTGAAAAGAACAAAGTTTAATATCTCCTCACTGTTTCTCGGTAACCACATGAGACACAGGTTTTCTTATTTGGTTCCTTTGATTTTTCTTGTTCCTGACTGACAAATATTCCAAACCTCAGATAAACCCTCCCACTTGCGTCATGTCCCAGTCTCAGTCACAAGCAACACATAACAACACAAACACTCTGAAACATACAACGCAGTCACACTTTCCTTCAGTGACATTAATGTCGAGCTGTTTTCCAGGTTGAATGCAACTGTGAACAAATTTGTATCAAAGAAGTTGCCTTTGAAATATCAGCACTGAATTTCTGTCCAAGGAGGAACAGCCATTCCAAACTCACATCCTTCACAATGGCTGTTTACTCTTGTGACGAAAATTCATCACATAATTTGAATTCTCACTGAAAGTTCAGAAGACACAGATGGAAGTGGTTGATAAGGTAACTTATACATCACAAATGAGAAACAAGGCTCTGCTGGGAATTGAACACAGGATCTCCTGTTTACAAGACAGGTGCTTTAACCAACTAAGCTACAGAGCCAGATGTTGTTATAATTAAAATCAGAGGAGTGCACTATTTATTCTCATATAATATCAATATCAAAGGAAAATACAGCAGATGCTGCAAATCTCAAATAAAAACAAGAAACGCTGGAAATACTCATCAGGTCTGGCAGCATCTGTGGAGAGAGAAGCAGAGTTAACGTTTCAGGTCAATGACCCTTCTTCAGACCCTTCTATATATTCTCATCCCACTTCTCCACAGGTCACAACATATATTTTAACTTTTCCCACTTCCTGAAACAGTCAATCACATACTCTATTCTTCCCAGAATAGAAGACACTGACCAGGTTTCTTTAATGAACAGCAAAATTATCAGTTTATTACAGAACAAGTTTTAACTCGTCATGAAATAAAGCATAAATACACAGGTAGAAATTTTAAAAGTTCCCTTTTTACCTTAACCAACATTTAAAGCCATTTTCTTACCACAGCCCCACACACGCACACACACATACACCGGTTAACTGAAAAAAAAAGAATTATTTTTTCAATTCTGAGTTCTGTTAAAGACAAAAACAACACTTGGGCTGATTACTTGTTCATTCCTGAAGAAAACAGCAGATGAGATATGTTGTTCCAAAACTGGCAAACAGTCTAACTTCTGAGTATGCGTAGACAGGTCACCAGGGTCTTTTAGAACAGTTTTTTAGAGGCAGTGTTGAGAATTAATTTTAGCAGGCTTTCTTCAAAGACAGGAGAAGAGATGAATTGACACAGTGAAGTTCTCAGGGTCTTTTAAAGATTTGCTGCAAAACAACGTGGGTTGTGATCTTCTCTCCTTCCTTGACACTTCTTCAGGCTAACTTTATCAGCTGCTCACTCCAGAAGGTAAAACACAATGACTGCGACAAATAAAAGCTTGTGATTTTTCTGCCCTCTTCGGTGAGTGCTGCTGCTGCTGGGTTTGTCCAATCAAGAGGCGCAACTGACTTCTCTGTCCACATTTCCCCCTGTTACCAGGGTTTCTGTTCGACATTTAACTTGAGTCATGTGACAACCAGTAAACATAGTTGCCAAATTAATACTTTCAGTACCCTCTTGAAAAAGAACTGGTCTGACATTTATTAAGTTTGACGATGAATTCCTCAAAAAGAATTTCACAAAAAAAAATTCTAAATCACTTCCATAACATCATGTACTTTCCCTGAGCTACAGGTTATTGCAAGTCTCTCTGGCTGTGTTTATTTTTGTTGATTTTGCACTCAGGTTCTTTCTGAATCCATGTGTTTGCAGAACTTTGTCAGTGAGAAACATGGAGATATGCTTAAAGATTTCCCTGCAAATTATTCATATCTCCGTCTTTCTCCGAACTTTGTAGAAACACATTAATGTGGGAATCACACACATCAGGCCGTCAAACCTCTCCGTTAAACATTGAAAGGTGACAGTGTTTATTGTGACGGGGTTCCATTTATTCAGACACATCTGGTATAAAAGTGCTGAAAGTGCTCAAGAAATGATTCACACATGTAATGTATTTGTATATTATGTGCATGACATAATGACGTAAGTAAACAATTCCTTGCACTTGCCACGCTTGGTGTATATTTTCTCTGCTGATGCCCCCTGAATATATTGGAGAAAATGGTGATGAGGATGAGATAAAAGTCTGTAAATATCGGTAGCAAACAGCAGCAGGGACTGCAGTGAACAAGATCAGGCAGCTCCTGGTGACCTACCTGCTCGGATGGTGGAGATTTTAGGTGGATTGTGTGAAGCCTGGGCCACAGAATGTCTCTTCAGTTGAATGAGATACCGCAGGGTATTCCTGTGCATCTGATTCAAATTGCTTATTTGGGACAATATGGCTGCACACATATGGGATACATCGGAAGGTGAGGAACTTATGAGAGGGCTTGAGAACCATTCAGTTCATATATTGAAAGAATGGACATGTTTTTCAGAGCTAATAACATTTTGGAATTTGAAGGTGAAAGTGCAGAGGTCAAGACTCAGAATAAGGCAATTCTTGAGGGCAAGAAAGCAGTTTTGCCAATGGAAATTAGCCTGGAAGTGTATGACCAGCTAACAAAGCTTCCTGCTCCCATCAAGGCAAAAGATGTGCCATTCAAAACAATCATCACCAAGTTGGAGGAACATTTCAACCCAAAGCCACTAGAGATCACGGCAAGCTAGAAATTTGGAAGCAGAAATCAGAAAAGTAGTGAAACAGTTGGTGAGTACATTGTGGAATGAAGAATTTATCACTACATTGCAACTTTGGCATATTCTTAGACCGTGCATTATGAGACAGATTTGTGCTTATATTGGTGGATGAGAAAAGATACTAAACACACAAAATCTCACATTCGAGCTCGCATGTAAGATTGCTCTTTCCATGGAGATTGCATCAAAGAATGCTCGAGAATTTCATCCTGTGCCAGTGATTGTAACACACTTCAGGGGAGCTTAAAAAAACTGGTAAAATGGGCTTTCACATGGCAGTTAAAATTTACACAGAGAATTGTGAAGAGATACAATTTGGGAGGAAGAATAAGGAGAGGCCATATAAATGAAATGTTACAATTCTAAAGTGGGTGCCAGAACAGAGAGACAATGTACACCAATCTTAGAAGGTTTGAAAAGGCTTCTAAGAGCAAACAGGACACTTGGCTTTATTAATAGAGACATATAGTAAAAGCAAATAAGTTATGATAAACCTTTATAAAATACTGGGTCTGAATGGCCTACTCCTCTACCTCCACAGAAAGCTTCCATTCCAGGTTTGCACACACTCGTCAGGATCAGTCTCCACAGATCCCGCCACTCCAGGCTCGGACACCCTCTTCAGGATCACTTTCCATAGATCCCACCACTCCATGCATGGATATCTCCCTCATGATCAGATCACAGGTCCTTAGTCCTGCCACATCCAGTCATGAATGATGGTGGACAATTAAATAACTAACCAGATGAGGAGGCTCCAAAAAATCCCCATCCTCAATAATGGTGGAGCCAAAGCTAAATCATTTACAACCATCTTACATCAGAAATTGCTCAGTGGATGATTCATCTCGGCCTCCTGAGGTCCCCAGCATCACAGTTTCCAGTCTTCAGCCAATTCGATTCACTCCACATGATAGCAAGAAACAACTGAAGTCACTCGATACAGCAACGACAATAGGCCCGAACAACATCCCGGCTCTAGTACTGAAGACTTGTGCTCCAGAACTAGCTGTGCTCTCAGCCACACTGTTCCAGTAGAGCTACAACACAGGCATCTACCCGACAATGTGGAAAATTGCCCAAGTGTGCCCACTCCATAAAAAAAAGCAGGACAAATCCAATCTGACCAATTACCACCCCATCAGTCTCCTATCAATCATCAGCAAAGTGATGGAAGATGTCATCAACAGTGCTATCAAGCACCAGACACTTAGCAATAATCTGCTCATCGATGCTCAGTTTAGGTTCTGCCAGGGTTCCTCGACTCCAGGCAAATACTTGGCAGGTAGAGTATAATGTGGGAAAACGTGAGGTTATCCACTTTGGAAAGAAGAATGGGAAAGCAAAATATTATTTAAATTGTGAGAGATTACAGAATGCTGCGGTGTAGAAGGATCTGGGTGTCCTCGTACATGAATCACAAAAAGTTACCATGCAGGTAGAGCAAATAATTAGGAAGGCAAATGGAATGTTGCCCTTTATTTCAAGGGGGATGGAGTATAAAAGAAGAGAAGTCTTGCTGCAAATGTACAGGGTGTTGGTGAAACCACACCTAGAGTACTGTGTACAGTTTTGGTCTCCTTATTTAAGGAGGGATATACTTGCATTGGAGGCAGTTCAGAGAAGGTTCACTGGATTGATTCCTGTGATGAAGTGGTTGTCTTATATGGAGAGTTGATCAGGTTGGACCGATACTCATTGGAGTTAAGAAAAATGAAAGGTGATCGTATTGAGACATATAAGATTTTGAGGGGGCTTGACAGGGTGGATGCTGAGAGGATGTTTCCCCTCATGGTGGAATTTAAAACTAGGGGACACAGTTTCAGAATAATGGTCTTCCATTTAAGAAGGAAATGAGGAGGAATTTCTTCTCTCAGAGAGTCATTAATCTTTGGAATTCTCTACCACAGAGAGTAGTGGAGGTTGGGTCATTGAATGTCTTCAAGACTGAGTTTGACAGAATTTTATCTGCAAGGAAGTCAAGGGTTATGGGGGGCAGGCAAGAAAGTGGGGTTGAGGACATGATCAGATCAGCCATGATCCTATTGAATGGTGGAGCAGGCTCGAGGGGCCAAATGGCCTACTCCTGCTAATATTTCTTCTGTTCTTATTTTTTATTGCAGCTTGGTTCAAACAGACACAAAAGAGTGGAGTTCTAGAGGAGAGGTGAGAGTGATTGCCCTTGAGTGAGTGTGGCATCAAGGATCCCGAGCAAAATTGAAGTCAATGAGAATCAAGGGGAAAACTCTCCACGTGGTGGAGTCATATCTCACACAAAACAAGATGGTTGTGGTTAGTGGAGGCCAATCATCTCAGCCCAGGACATTGCCTCAGGAGTTTCTCAGGGTAGTGTCATCGGCCCAAACATCCTCAGCTGTTTCATTGATCACTTTCCCTTCAACATAAGTCAGAAGTGGAAATGTTCGCTGATGACTCACAACTCCTCAGATACTGAAGCAGTCTGTGCCCACAAGCAGCGAGACCTGTACAAACTTCAGGCTTGAGCTGATAAGTGACAAGCAACCTTCTGGCCACACAAGTGCTCAGCAGTGAACATCTCCATTGAGAGAGAATCAAACCATCTACCTTTTGATATTCAGCAGCATAATCATCGCTGAATCCCCCACCATCAACATCTTGAGGGTTACCACTGACCAGAAACTAAACTGGACCAGTCACATCTATGCTGCAGCTATAAGTGCAGGTCAGAGATTAGGAATTCTGCAGCAAGTATCTAGCCTCCTGACACCTCAAATGCTGTCCACCATGTACAAGGCACAAGTCAGGAGTGGGATGGAATACATCCCACTCAACAACACTCAAGAAGCTCAACACCATCCAGGAGAAAGCAGCCCACTTGATCGGCACCTAACCCACCACCTGAAACATTCAGTTCCTCCACCACCAGTACACAGTGGCTGCAGTGTGTACCATCTCCATATGCACTGCAGTATCTCACCAAGTATCCTTCAACAGCACCTTCCAAACCCGTGACCACTACCACCTCGAAGAACAAGGGCAGCAGATGCATGGGAACTCACTACCTGCAGGATCCCCTCCAAGTCACTCACCATCCTGACATGGAACTATATCGCCATTTCTTCACTGTTGTTGGGTCACAATCCTGGAACTCCCTCCCCAATAGCACTGTGGGTGTTCCTGCACCATATGGACTGCAGCAGTTCAAGAAGGCAGCTGACCACCACATTCTCAAGGGCAATTAGGGATGGGTAATAAATGCCAGCCTTATCAGCGATACTCGCGCCCATTAATGAATAAAAAACAAATCACTCTCCACAGATTCCCCACAATCTGGGCTTGGACATTTACTTCAGGAGCACAGAGCTTTATATAACTACAACATGAGTTCCAATCTTCATATTCCGTTCACTTTTCACATTATTTTTCTACCAGTCCACTAGCTTTTAGTGATTCAGTATTCGGGTCTCTGCGCCTCCGCAGTTTCTATCATCTCACCACTTAACAAAAAACACTCTGATCTATCTTTCGTAGGTCCTAGATGACCCCTCATTTTAAACTCCATCTGCCAAAACATTGCTCACTCACTTAATCTATCAAGAAGATTTGAAAATAAATATCTTGCCAAAGGATAATGTTCTGCTTCTGCTCCCTCGCCATTTGCGTTTCCCGTTAGTCGTTCACTTGGTGTAAATCCAGAGAAAGTAAAGATGGAAGGAAGGAAGGAGGGGAGGGGAAATCCTGCTCCGTTTCGTGATCCCTATTTAATCTTCATTCCAGTCCAATTTGGGTGATGAATTCCAATTGTCTGTCTCAATTTTAATAAAGTATAAACAATTCTGGAACCACCGTCAAGATACTGACAAGAACAGGTTTCCAGGCCAACATTACATTGAAGCTGGAAACAAGAATGCAACAGGCAGTTGATAAACTAACAACAAGGATGGGATTCAAACCCACGCGTGCACAACACAACGGATTAGTAGCCCACCGCCTTAACCTCTCAGCCACCTCGTCACCTGGCAAGTAACAGAAGCACAACCGTCACCTTCACACAGATCCTGACCGTGCAGCCAGATGTGCAATGATGGAAATGTAGCTTCTGTAAGTAAATGAAATTTCCATCACATCAGGTCATGGCCTGTTGGGAATGGAGCGGTGTGAAACATTTCCAGACCATGTCCAACACGTTTCTACTCAGTGTGAAAACCCACCACGGAAAGACTGGAACATACAATCATTTGATCACAGCATGATTAACATCACTCAGACACCTGAACCATTAGGTCACTGACGAAGTCATGATGACTTCGAATTTCTCATGAAATGACAACTGAACTAACTGACTGGAAGAATTGCTTCAACTCCACGTGATCAGCGAGGCACAGCCTCAGCCGACTTGTCAGGCGGTGTAAACAGATATCACTGCTTCTGATCTTCACCAGAACAGAGAGTGAGATGTAACATTGATCATCAAACAGACTATGAGAGAATACAACAGAATAAAACACATGGAGAGATACTGTGGAATAACAAATAGATATGATTGGAATGTTGAATTTTGATTGGAATGGATAAAACACCAGAAACAGCAGATTAAATTGGGATTCTCATCATTATATTGATCTGGGACAGAAAAGAGAAACTGATGGAAAGAAGGGAAGAAGGAAGAATGGAACTTTTCAGTTTTTTCACTCGTCCATCAAAGCTGGATTAAAAAAAGTTGCAAAAGTTGCAAATGCTGCCAAAACCTTGGATCGAAGGATGTCCCAACTGTTCAACTGTCTCCTCACTGGGGGAATTTCAATCAGTCAGCAATATTATTCTCTATGTTTTTTGTTAAATGAACCCAGAACTGTAACTTGGAGTTAATATCTGTGTTCCGACTCCTGAATAATAAAATTGTGAGTTTCTTGATATTTTCTGGACACATTTCCTGCTGAAAGAAATAAGAACTCTTTTCTAATGTACACAATACTCTATACACACTCATCAAGCCTGCTAAGCTAGCATCCTTGGTGCTGCTCTCTCTTCTCCCAAACCTCATCCCATGTGACTGTTACATCATCACTCTGACAGTGGGAGAGGTTGATCCCACTGTGTTCAGCATTAACCCTTTACATCCTGATACTGCTCTGTGAATCAAAAAAAATGGTGAGAGGGAACTTCCTTCATTTATCGAAACACCAACAGCTGCCAGTTGTGAACCAACTCAAACCCATCAGAGAGAGAGAGAGAGACTGTCAGAGAACTTCCTGCATCCAGTCCTGGTCCTGTCACGCTCAGCAGATGCTCACCCAGACCCCACTCTCATCAACACTGAGCATTGTCGCTGAGACCCTTCAAATAATGTTTATAAAAGGCAGAAAAATTCAAAGTTCATCGCAGCTGGATTGATTGAAACGAAGTTTAATATCTTCTTACCACTAGGTAACCACATGAGAAAGTCCTTCAATCGTTAGCATAAATTATCAGCTGCAAGAATGTTTGTCATTGGATTGAATCATTTCTGTATGAGGAATGTTCCAGCATCATAAACCAGGGGAACGTGTTGACTGAGCTGTGTCTTCATCTCTTCTGGACAGTTCATCCTTCATTCTGCTCTGATTCACTTTCCCAAAGCGGATCTACAGATTCTCAAATCTGGAGACTGGGTTTTCTTATTCGGTTCCTTTTGATTTTTCTTGCTCCTGAATGATAATATATTCCAACCTTGGATCAACCTTGCGTTGTGTCCCAGTCTCGGTTAAAAGCGACACTTAATGGCACCAACACTCTGAAACATACAACACGGTCACACTCTGCTTCAGTGAGATTAATGTTGAGGCGGTTTCACGTCAAATGCAATTGTGAACAAATTTCTCTCGTGGAAATTGTGGGTGATTTGAGTATTTGCACTGAATTTCTGTGCAAGGAGGGACAGTTTCAAACAGCCATTCCCAAAATCACTTCTTTCACAAAGACAAAGACTGTGCTGTCTGAACGTGTCACTCAACTTCACAAACAAATTTGAACTCGAAGTTCAGGGGAAGACAGAGATGTGAATGATTGACAGAGTAATCTTTAAATCATAACTTTCCGTTTCTTCACTGCAGTGAGGCTTTGTTGGGGTTTGAAGTTAGGTTCTGCTGTTTATTAGACAGAGGCTTTAACCAACTAAGCTACAGGGCAAAATCTCGAACACATCCTTTCCTGGAGTTACAGGTTATTGCAGGACTATCTGTCTCTGGGTTCTTTCTGAATCCACAAGTTTGCAGATCTTTGTGAGTGAGAGACATGGAGATATGCTTCAAAGATTTCCCTGTAAATTATTCATATCTCCATCTTTTCCTGAACTTTGAACAAACACATTACTGTGGGAATCACACACATCTGGTCCTCACACTCGTCCGCTAAACATTGAAAGGTGACAGTGTTTATTGTGAGGGGATCCATTTATTCAGACACATCTTGATCGGGACGTGTTTCACACATGTAATGTTTTTGTATATTATGTTTATGATGTAATATTGTAAATAAACATTTCCTTGCACTTGTCGCATTTGGTCTCCATTTTCTCTGCTGATGCCCCCTGAATATATTGGAGAAAATGGTGATGAGGATGAGATAAAAGTCTGTAAATATAGGCAGCAAACAGCAGCAGGGACTGCAGTGAACAGGATCAGTCAGCTCCTGGTGACCTACCTGCTCAGATGGTGGAGAGTTTGGGTGGATTGTGTGAAGCCTGTGCTACAGACTGTCTCCTCAGTTGAATGAGATGCCCTAGGGTAAAGCATGGCTACCCAACCCGACTCCGACCAGACCGGATGACATGTGCCAGGTTCGGGTCGGGTCTCTCTTCCGTGTCCAGCATTCGGGTTCGTGACGGGTCGGGCTGGAGGCGGACACAGTGCTGCCTTGCTCAGGGAGGGAACTTCTGCATGATTCCACAGGAATAGCCAGCTTTCGGAATGGAGGATCACAAAATTTGGACAGGGTATGTTTGATATAATTAACTTTATTATGGTAGTCGGGTCGGGTCGGGTCGGGTGCGGGAAAAAAAATCAAAGGACTCGGGCCCGGGTCAGATTCAGGTTGGATGTGGTCAGGTCGGACTGGGTCGGGTTTCAATTTCATAAACGAGCAGGCCTTTACCGCAGGGTCTTAGTGTGCATCAGATTCGAAGTGATTATTTGGGACAATATGGCTGCACCCAAGGGATACATCAGAAGGCTAGGAACGTGTGAGAGGGCTCGAGAACCATTCAGTTCATATATTGAAAGAATGGACATGTTTTTCAGAGCTAATAACATTTTGGAACTTGAAGGTGAAAGTGAAGAGGTCGAGACTCAGAATAAGGCATTCTTGAGGGCAAGAAAGTAATTTTGCGAATGTAAATTATCCTGGAAGTGTATGACATTCGAACAAATCTTCCTGCTCCCATCAAGGCAAAAGATGTGAATTCAAAACAATCATCACCAAGTTGGAGGAACATTTTAACCCTAAGCCACTAGAGATCACGGCAAGCTAGAAATTTGGAACCAGAAAGCAGAAAAGTAGTGAAATAGTTGGTGAGTACATTGTGGAACTGAAGAATTTATCACTACATTGCAACTTTGGCACATTCTTAGACCGTGCATTACGAGACAGATTTGTGCTTATATTGGTGGATGACAAAAGATACTAAACACGCAAAATCAGTAAATTTGCAGATGATACAAAGGTTGGTGGAGTTGTGGATACCGAGGAGGGCTATTGTCGTCTGCAAAGGGACTTGGATAGGTTGCAGTGCTGGGCTGAAAAGTGGCAGATGGAGTTTAACCCTGAAAAGTGTGAGGTCGTCCATTTTGGAAGGACAAACATGAATGCAAAATACTGGGTTAACGGTAGGATTCTTGGGCATGTGGAGGAGCAGAGAGACCTTGGGGTCTATGTGCATAGATCATTGAAAGTTGCAACTCAAGTGGATAGGGCTGTGAAGAAGGCATATGGGGTGTTAGCGTTCATTAGCAGAGGGATTGAATTTAAGAGCCGTGAGGTGATGATGCAGCTGTACAGGACCTTGGTAAGGCCTCATTTGGAGTACTGTGTGCAGTTCTGGTCGCCTCATTTTAGGAAGGATGTGGAAGCCTTGGAGAGGGTGCAGAGGAGATTTACCAGGATGTTGCCTGGAATGGAGAATAAGTCTTACGAGGAAAGGCTGAACATTCTAGGCCTCTTCTCATTAGAAAGGAGAAGGATGAGGGGTGACATGATAGAGGTTTATAAGATGATCAGGGGAATAGATAGGGTAGACAGTCAGAAACTTTTTCCCCGGGTGGAGCAAAGCGTTACAAGGGGTCATAAATTTAAGGTGAAGGGTGGGAGATATAAGGGGGATGTCAGGGGAAGGTTCTTTACCCAGAGAGTGGTCGAGGCATGGAATGCCTTGCCCGGGGAAGTTGTTGAGTCAGAAACTTTAGGGACTTTCAAAAGGCTTTTGGATAGGTATATGGATAAAGGAGAATGATGGGGTATAGATTAAATTGTCCTTGACAGAGGACAAAGGATCGGCACAACATTGTGGGCCGAAGGGCCTGTTCTGTGCTGTATGTTCTATGTTCTATGTTCTATGTTCTATTTCAGCTAGCGTGTAAGATTGCTCTCTCCATGGAGATAGCATCAAAGAATGCTGGGGAATTTCGTCTTATGCCAGTGACAGTAACACACTTCAGGAGAAGATAAAAAAACTGTCAAAATGGGCTTTCACATGGCAGATAAAATTTTACACAGAGAAGTGTAAAGTGATAAAGTTTGGGAGGAAGAATGAGACAATGTGCACCAATCTTAGAAGGTTTGAAAATGTTGCTAAAAGCAAACAGGACACTTGGCTTTATTCATAGAGGCATAGAGTAAAAGCAAATAAGTTATACTAAACCTTTATAAAACACTGGGGCTGAATGGCCTACTTCTGCACCTCCACAGAAAGCTTCCACTCCAGGCTCAGACACCCTCTTTAGGATCACTCTCCATACATCCTGCCACTCCATGCATGGATATCTCCCTCAGGATCAGATCACAGCTCCACAGTCCTGCCACATCCAGTCGTGAATGGTGGTGGATAATTTAATAACTAACAAGATGAGGAGGCTCCAAAAACACCCACATCCTCAATGATGGTGGAGCCGAGCACGTCAGTGCAAAAGGCAAAACTGAAGTATTTGCAACCATTTTCAGTCAGAAGTATTAAGTGGTTTCGATCTGTGCTAATTTCAGCTCCTCATGCTCGCTGGTGCCTTGATTCTCTGGTGCTAATTTCAGAGTAAATCATGCAGCTTGACAATTGGAGCCAAAGAAAAAGACACAGGAGAGATTGAAAGTGCCAAAACCTGGGATTGAACCAAGAACTGCGATTTTTAGTGCAATGCAAATCCAGCTGATCTATTTCAGCCACACACTAAAACCAGCCTTCGCTCATTGCTTTGGAAGACAATATTTACATTCAAGTGTTTGTCAAAATTTACAGAACACAACATGAGTAATATTTCCCATTGTTTTCTCAGCACTGATGGAATGTGAAGCGGGAGAAATCCCACTGATCCACACTGACCCAGAGCTGAGAGTGAAATGAGATAAAGTTCAATCTTTAGCAGCGAGACGCTGGAGAGACGTAAGAGTCCTGAATCAAGGAGAGACTTTCTGATATAGTAAAAGCAAAATACTGCATATGCTGGAAATCTGAAATAAAAACAAAGGTGCTGGAAATATTCAGCAGGTCTGGCAGCATCTGTGGAGAGAGAAATAGAGATAAAGTTTCAAGTCTGTGACCTTTCATCAGAACTGCCAAAGGTTAGAAAAGAATTAGGTTTTAAACAAGTGAAGGAGAGGGGCCTGTGGGAGAGAACAAAGGGGAAGGTGTTTGATAGGGCAGAGGGCAGGAAAGATTAAATAACAAAGTTGTCCTGGGACAAAGGCAAAGAGTCCGTTAATGCTTGTGGTCAAAGACAAAGCATTTGTCCAGAGAGAGTGTTAATAGCAGAATAATGAGCAGCTCTGACTACATGAAAAACAGGCACATGGTTTCAAACACACTGTGTTTTGTGCTCCCCCTTTGGTGAATCCTTGTTCACAGCTTTCCAATTATAATGCAAAGAAATGAACACAAACAGGCTTTCTTTGGTTTAAAGAAGAAAAGTGAAACTTATTAAACTTGCTTAAACTTTAATACGGTTCATGCCTACAGATATACGATGCACCCATGCCAACATGCACACGTGATATACAGATGCAGCTAGGGACAGAAAAAATAAAAGATAAAGTGGAACAGTTTGAGGCAAAATCTTGTTACTGTGCTTCGAGCTCACGGTATAGCACTTTTGTAGGTAATTATTGCATTTCGTAGGGCCCAGTATTTTCCTTAAACCTTGTACATGTTGGAGACTTTTCTCTCTTTGAGATTCACATGTTTTCACAAGGTTCAGTTCTGTGGGAAAGAGATGGAGGCAGGCAGGACTGGAGAGGGTCTGCCCCATCCGGGAGCACATGGTGTTCTGAGTTCAAATCTGTGGCAAGTTCAAAAAACCAACAGCCAACTCGTCATGTGACTAAAACTGGTCTGACCACTTCTGCTGTGTATTGGGGAAGCAAAAGACTGCTTCCCTTTGTTTCAATACTGTTTGTTAATATGCAAATTTCTTTCCCGTCAGGCGCTTGCAATTTTAAGTTTTAATGTTCATGTGGCAAAAATCATGTGTGCCTCAGTCTTGGCAGGTGGGGTGGGGGGGTTTGCCTGACACCAGTCATGTTCTGAAGTTATTGAACTCAAGGATCAGTCCACAAGGCTGTAGAGTGACGAATCGAAAGATCAGGTGCTGTTCCTCGAGCTTGCGTTGATGTTCACTGTAACACTGGAGCAGGCCAAAGACAGAAATGTTGACATGAGAGCAGGGGGAAGTGTTGAAATGGCAAGCAACCAGAAGCTCAGGGTCATGCTTTCGGACTGAGTGGAGGTATTCTACAAAGCGGTCAGCTAATCTGCGTTTGGTCTCCCCAATTTAGAGAAGACCGCATTGTGAACAGAAAATACAGTACACTAAATTGAAAGAAGTACAAGTAAATCGCTGCTTCACCTGAAAGGGGTGTTTGGGGCCTTGGATAGTGAGGAGAGAGGAGGTAAAAGGGAAGCTATTACACTTCCTGCGATTGAATGGGAAGGTGCCGTGGGAAGGGGACGAGGTATTGGGGATAATGGAGGAGTGGACCAGAGTGTTGCGGAGGGAACGATCCTTTCGGAATGCTGACAGGGGAGGGGAAGATGCATTTGGTGGTGGCATCACGCTGGAGGTGGTGGAAATGGCGGAGGATAATCCTTTGGATGTGGAGGCAGGTGGGGTGGAAAGTAAGGACAAGGGGAAACCTGTGGCGTTTCTGGGAGGGATGGGAAGAGGGGAGGGCAGATGTGTGGGAAATGGACCAGACACACTCCTTGAACTCTCTGCTGACGAAGTCTGAAAAAGGGAAGAACAACCACACAACAAGGGTCTCAAATCGAAGACCCTGGGATTAAAAGTCTCATTCTCTACCAACTGAACTAACAAGGCCTGATACAGTACTTCCACTCTGTCTGTTATTGGACGGATGCAGCTGTTGGCTCCACCCCAAGGGCGGGCGTTTGTTCCACCAACCATGAAGCAGCTTCCTATCAATTCCCAAAATTATCATCTCCAACAAGAGAGAATCTAACTATCTCCCCTTGACATTCAATGGCATTATCATTGCTGAATCCCTCACTATCAACATCCTGGGGGTTGCCAATGAACAGAAACTGAATTGGAACAGCCATATAAATACCATAGCTTCAAGAGCAGGTCAGAGGCTGGGAATTCTACTGTGAATCACTCACCTCCTGTCCACCATCTCCAAGACACAAGTCAGGAGTGTGATGAAAGGCTCCTCACTTGCCTGGATGAGTGCAGCTCCAACAACACCAAAGAAGCTCAACACCATCCAGGACAAAGCAGCTCACTTGATCAGCACTCCATCCACCACGACCTCGACCACCTATAAGGACATTGGATGAATGGCAACACCACCATCTGCAAGTTCCCCGCCAAGCTACACACCATCCTGTCTTGGAACTAGATCATGATTCCTTCACTGTCACTGGATCAACATCCTGGAACTCACTTCCTAACAGCAGGTATTGCAATGGCTCAAAAAGGCGGCTCACCACCACCTTCCCAATGGCAATTAGGGATGGGCAATAAATGCTGGCTTTGCCAGCAATGCCCACATCCCATGAAAGAATAAAAAAGAGATTTGCCACAATGGCAGCAGGGTGAGGCATTTCAGTTATGTGGAGAGATTGGAGAAGCTGGGGTTGTTCTCCTTGCAGCAGAGAAAGGTCAGAAGAGATTTGACACATTTGTTCAAAATCATTTTAAATAAGGCGAAACTGTTTCCAGTGGTAAAAGGGTCAGTAAGCAGAGGATACAGATATCAGGTGATTGGCAGAAGAACCAGAGGTGACATGAAGAACCATTTTTTACACAGCAATGTGTTGTGATAAAGAAAGAAAAGACTTGCATTTATATAGCACCTTTCAAGACCACTGGATATATCAAAGCACTTTGTAAACAATGAAATACTTTTGAAGTGTAATCACTGTTGTAATGTCAGAAATGCAGCAGCTAATACCCACAAACAGCAATGTGATAATGACCAACTGATCTGATTGAGGGGCAAATATTGATCACAACACCAGGGAGAATTGCTCTTCACTTGTTTGAAATTGCAACATGGGATCTTTTACATTCACCCAAACATGCAGACCAGGTCTTGGTTTAACATCACACCTGAAAGGCAGCACCTTCAACACCCTCAGTGCTGCACTGGAGTGTCAGCTGTGAAATCTGAACCCAGAAGCTTGTGATTTCGAGGTGAGTGTGACCAACTGAGCCACAGCTTTTATCTGAGTCTCAATCCTTCTACCAACAATTTCTCTCTATCAGGTCTGTCACGACCCCTCATGATTGTGAACACCTCTATCAAATCTCCTCTCTCAGGAGAACAACCCCAGCTTCTCCAATCTATCCACATAACTGAAATCCTAACCACACGTAGCAGAAAGGAATTTTTCCTCATGTTCCTTCTGGTTTTGTGAGTCACCTTAAATCTGTAACCTTCGTTATGGACCGTTCAGCAGTTAGAAACAGTTCCTCAGTATTTACTCTACCTCAAACCTTCAAGGAAGCTCTGCAAAGTAACTGAAAATCAAGTTGTCAGAAGTGGGATTTAAACACATGCCTCCAGTGAAAGCTGCAACCTGAACAGAAAAGCTGAAACCGCTCAGTCACCTCAACTGTTCAGACCTTTTACACCTCGTCATCACTTCTGTACTTTGAAAGGTTCACTCAGTTCAGGAACTTGTTCAATGTTACTGGAATGCTCAGTGATTGGGATATTAACTCCCCCGGGTTTTCCTGAGCTTGTTCTCGGTGTTTGGGGATGTTTGCCCTGGGCTGTGGAAACTTGCATCCCTGTAATGGACATTAACCCACTGATTGAATCTGTATTCACTGCTTTCTGCTGGTGCTGGGTAATTGCAGAGTGTGGGGCTGGAATGTTGCTGCTTGTCTCGGCCTCACTCACTCTGGAAAAGAGTGAATAATTGATGCGTCTGTTTCTGTATCTGAAATGTGACTTCGATCTGCTGTTATTAACCGAGGCAGCGCTGCAGGAGGATACGTTAATAATCTCTCACTAATCAACTGCAAACAGTCAGAATGTGTAACTTTGAGCAGCACTTTCTGCACCGTCAGGGCTGGAAAGTTGAGGGAGGGAGAGACACTGTCAGTATCTGAGTGTATACAGCACTGTACAGAGAAAGAGTCAATATACCGGGGCTGAGACACAGTGCATCTTTTCACATTTAATCACAATAATATCCACAGTCAGGACTGAAAATGATGAAAAACCAAATAGCAAGAGCAAAAATAAGAAAACTAAGCAATTATAGATTAGCTGATAAGAATTCACTGTGTTACCTCGTAGTCTACAGTTTTATATTCAATGCTTTCTCCACTGTGGCCAGGGAATGGTTTCTTCTCAAGGGCTGAATATTAACAAAACTTCTTAGAATTTAAATCTTTTAAAAGTAATTCCATGGAGCTAATGGCGAAAAGTCAAATAACTGCACCAATTATAGGAGAGCTGGTTGGTGATGACGTGGATGTGTCTACAGTGTGCAGGACCAGACTGTTTCTATAGATTCACAATGAATGTTCCATCTTTATTTGTAACAGTGAAACTGATAGTGGACAATGGCTATTCTGGTTGCAGCAACCTGGAGATTTAACTCATTAACACCCTGCTTCAGGGTAATTTAGGAAGCACAACATGCAGCTCTGTCAGTTAGTGTGCTTGTTTGTTCACCCACAATTTGTTGGTTTCAGCACATAAAAGGATGAGGCTTTATTAACTTAAACTCTTCTACATCTGCTGTATTACTCTTGCTGTTGATTCTTCAAAGATAAGGTTAATCAAGTCTTTCTTTGTGAAATCCATGCTGACTGTGTTTTATTATATTTTCATTTTCATATGTATTTTCTAGTTTTGGGGATTATTGTCTTTTTTATTGATTTCATTTTTATTTATTGCATTTATTGCCCATCCCTAATTCCCTGGAGAAAGTGGTGGTGAGCTGCCTTCTTGAACCACTGCAGTCGATGTGATGCTGTTCGGAAGGGAGTTCCAGGATTTTGACCCATCAACAGTAAGAGAACGGTGATATATTTCCAATTCAGGATGTTGTATGGCTTAGAGGGGAACTTGCAGGTGGTGGTGTTCCCATGCATCTGCTGCCCTTGTCCTTCTAGGTGAGAGAAGTCACGGGTTTGGAAGGTGCTGTCGAAAGAGGCTTGCTGCCTTGCTGCAGTGCATCTTGTGGATGGTACACACTGCTACCACAGTGCATCGGTGATGGAGAGAGTGAATATTGTGAATGAGGTGCCAATCAAGTGGGCTGCTTCGTCCGAGATGGCGTTGAGCTTCTGAAGTGTTGTTGGAGCTGCACCTATCCAGGCAAGTGGAGAGTACTCCATCACACTCCTGACTTGTGCCTTGTCGATAGTGGACGGGCTTTGGGGAGTCAGGAGGTGAGTTACTCGCCGCAGGATTCCTAGTCTCTGACCTGCTCTTGCAGCCATGATATTTATATGGCTACTGCAGTTCATTTTCTGGTCAATGGTAACCCCCAGGATGTTGATAGTGGGAGATTCAGCAAACGTAATGCTGTTGAACGTCAAGGGGAGATGGTTAGGTTCTCTCTTGTTTGAAATGGTCATTGCCTGGCACTTGTGTGACTCGAATGTGAAATATCCTTATTGTAGGGTATTGTATTGCACTGTGCAGTGACAACACTTGGAAAGTCCTTCATTGGCTGTAAAAGGCTTTACAAGGTCCTGTGAAATGCATGTGTTGCTTTTTCCATTGTTATCAGTGTCATTTTGATCAAAAGATAGGATTCGTGAGCACAAATTTTAAATCAATGTTGATTCAAATAATGTAAAAGCATCTATATTCTTGCACCATACTTAATAATCACCATCTTCCTATCCTTACAGAGTACAATGTCTTTGACCCTGAAATTGATTCCACAATCTCAGTCCCTCAGACAATTTCAGCCCAGTTCTGATGAAAGATCACAGATCTGAAATGTTTACTCTGTTTCTCTCTCCACAGATGCTGCCAGACCTGCTGAGTATTTCCAGCATTTTCTGTTTTTATTTCAGATTTCCAGTATCTGCAGTATTTTGCTCCTGTGTTACTTTGAAAGTTAAAACTGACCCACCTGTCGACAATTCACACTGGGGTCTCCCATGAAATGATTCTGTATAATGTTGATGTGATGAATACAGAGTCTGAGCACAGAGCTTCCTGTGGGAAATTGGGGATATGAAAACCAGCAGACTCTGCAGGAATTTCCACTGGGAGCATAAATACACAAAATCTACCTTTTATATATGGATTCATTTTGATTGTCCTTCTGGAAAATTATTTTGAAACAATTTAAACATCAACCCACAGCTCCTTGACCGGGTCAATTATGAGGTCATCCTCTGACAGGTCATGTGACAGCTGGAGCCACAAGACATCAGAACCAGATTTGTGACTGGATTAAAACCCGGAATCCTGTCCCAATGGCTTTTCAAATAAAGCTGTTGCTGTTTGAAAACACAGCAGTTAAACTTTCTGCCTGACCATGAGGGGAGCTAGGGAGAAATTTACAAAACTAAATCCTTTTACAAAATAGTTCGAAAACCATTAATATAGAAATCATGTGAGGATTCATCTGCAGGAGAAACAAGCAAAATACAGAAAGTACAAAGGACAGCTGAAAAGGGAAATGAGATCAGCAAGAGAGTGTGTGAGAAAAGATTAGTGGGTCACATAACTGGGATCACTGAAGTCTTTTACCAACATATGGACTGTCAAAGAAAGGGTGGGTCAATTAGGAGATCCTGTGGAGCCAGAGGGCGTGCCTGAGGCACTAATTAAGTACATTGCATCTGTCACAAAACAGGCAGATTGTGCAAATGTCACACAGTAAAGGAGGAGGATGTGGAGAAATTGGAGGGGATGAAAATAGATAAAGAGGAGATAATTACATTGAACAACTTCTCCTTCAACTCCACGCACTTCCTTCAAGTAAAATGTGTCGCTATGGGTACCCGCATGGGTCCTAGTTATGCCTGTCTTTTTGTGGGATATGTCGAGCATTCTTTGTTCCAGTCCTACTCAGGCCCCCTCCCCCAACTCTTTTTCCGGTACATTGATGACTGTATCGGTGCCGTTTCCTGCTCCCGCCCCAAACTCGAAAACTTTATCAACTTTGCTTCCAATTTCCACCCTTCTCTCACCTTTACATGGTCCATCTCTGACACTTCCCTTCCCTTCCTCGACTTCTCTGTCTCCATCTCTGGGGATAGGTTGTCTACCAATATCCATTATAAGCCCACTGACTCCCACAGCTACCTCGACTACACTTCTTCACACCCTACCTCCTGTAAGGACTCCATTCCATTCTCCCAGTTTCTCCGTCTCCGACGCATCTGCTCTGATGATGCTACCTTCCATGACGGTGCTTCTGATATGACCTCCTTTTTCCTCAACCGAGGATTTCCCCCCACTGTGGTTGACAGGGCCCTCAACCGTGTCCGACCCATTCCCCGCACCTCTACCCTCACCCCTTCCCCTCCCTCCCAGAACCGTGACAGGGTTCCCCTTGTCCTCACTTTTCATCCCACCAGCCTCCATATCCAAAGGATCATCCTCCGCCATTTTCGCCACCTCCAGCGTGATGCCACTACCAGTCGCATCTTCCCCTCCCTTCCCCTGTCAGCATTCCGAAGGGATCGTTCCCTCCGCGACACCCTGGTCCACTCCTCCATTACCCCCACCACCTCGTCCCCGTCCCAGGGCACCTTCCCTTGCAATCGCAGGAGGTGTAACACCTGCCCATTTACCTCCTCTCTCCTCACTATCCCAGGCCCCAAACACTCCTTTCAGGTGAAGCAGCGATTTACTTGTACTTCTTTCAATGTAGTATACTGTATTCGCTGCTCACAGTGTGGTCTCCTCTACATTGGGGAGACCAAGCGCAGACTGGGTGACCGCTTTGCGGAACATCTCCGCTCAGTCCGCAAGCAGGACCCTGAGCTTCCGGTTGCTTGCCATTTCAACACTCCCCCCTGCTCTCATGCTCACATCTCTGTCCTGGGATTGCTGCAGTGTTCCAGTGAACATCAACGCAAGCTCGAGGAACAGCATCTCATCTACCGATTAGGCACACTACAGCCTGCCGGACTGAACATTGAGTTCAATAATTTCAGAGCATGACAGCCCCCCACTTTACTTTCATTTTTAGTCATTTTTAGTTAATTTTTCTTCCTTTTTTTTGCATTCCTTTTTACATTTTTTGCATTTATTTCATTTCATGTTAGTTAGTTCAGTTTGCTTACCCACTGTTTTTTTCAGGTTGTTTTTCTTCAGGTTTGCACTTGCTGATGTTCTATATTCAGTATATTCACACCTAATCTGTACTAATGCTTTGTCTTTCAAAACACCATTAACATATTGTTTGCCTTTGCTCCGTGACCTTTTGGTCAGCTATGTGGCCTGGTCCAATCTGCACCTTCTCCTTTGTTATCTCTTGCCCAACCCCCACCTCACTTGTTTATAATCTGTGACTTTTCTAATATTTGTCAGTTCCGAAGAAGGGTCACTGACCCGAAACGTTAACTCTGCTTCTCTTTCCACAGATGCTGCCAGACCTGCTGAGTGAATCCAGCATTTCTTGTTTTTATTACAAGGTTGGCAGCGCTCACAGTCGAAAAGTCACCCGGTCTGGATGGGCTGCATCCTGGGTTGCTGAGGGAAGTAAGGGTGGAAATAGTGGAGACTTGAGCCACAATCTTTCAATCCCCCTTTCTATGGGAATGATGCCAGAGGATTGGAGGATGCAGGTAAGCTTAGGTAGTTCGATCTCAGTTTAACTTGACCATTTTTATAATGTATCTGTTGTAATAACTAATAAGGTCAAGGAAGCCATTTTACAATTAACACATGACCAAAGGAGCCATTTTGTGTTCAGTACTAACGTTTGTATCCTGCATAATTAATGAGTAGCTACCCATCATGAAACAGATAAAGGTAATGAACCTTGATTGAGTTATAAATAATGAATCAATAATCATTTTAGAGAGAATGGGTTTTCATTTAAAGTTAGGTCAATCTAATTACTGTGAGTTTCTGTGTCTGTGTGGGAAAGGGCAGTTTCAGCGGAACGTATTCAAACAATGGACCTTTCTAGGACACCTGATAAAACCCATGGTCTGGTACATCGTGACCTTCAAGAGTCTCGATTTAATGAATAGGAAACTTGTTTCAGATCAGATTGGGAGACAGTATGAAACCACTCCATTGTACTCATGTCTGAGATTCTGAGGACAGGTGACTGTTAGTGGAAGACATCATTAAGAACTTATTAAATGTACCTGGCAACAGCTCGGACCAAATATTATTTTACAAGGTGGTGTGATGTCAATCCAGGGGTTAAAAGTAGGGATTTTGTAAGGGTTCAGTGTGCAGGAACACTAGAAGACCTCAGGGGTAAAGGCTCAGATCATCAACCAAGTTCTCCACCTGATGAGGGATCTAGGCTGGACAAAGAGGACCGTGACACTCTGAGACCAAGCTCGACCAGTCCACACACCTGCTCGAGCAGTAAAGTTATATTGTCCAAGTTTGTTCAAGATAATTTTGCTTTCAATTATTAAGTACTATTTTACTCTCAATAAAAGTTCTGGACATATTAATCAAATATCCTGTTGCTTTAATTGGTTAAAGTCATTCCCAAAGAGATTGTCCACAATAGACTTTCCAGAATTAAAAGATACATCTGCAAGGATTGCTAATTTTACAGCCCTGTTTAAAAAGAGAGATAAACCCAGGAACTACAGACCAGTTAGTCCAAAGTCGGTGGTGGGGAAACTTTTAGAGACAATTATCCAGGAGGAAATTAACTGTCACTTGGTAGAACATGGGCTAATAAATGACAGCCAGTACAGATTGGTTAACAGAAGATTGTGTATGAATTAATTAATTAATTAATTTCTTTGATGAAGTTTCAGAGAGAGTTGACCAGGGTGGTGAGGTTGATGGTGTGTGTCTGGACTTCAAAATTGTGTTTGAAAAAGTACCATAAAATAGACTTGTGAACAAAATTCGAGCAGATGGGATTAAAGGGGGTAGTGGCAGCGGGGATACAAAATTGGCTGAGGGACAGAAAGCATAAAGTAGGGTGAATGCTTGTTTTTGGGAATGGAGGGACTAATCCAGGAATGTCACTGTTGTTGCAGTATGTGCAGTGTCTGACCCTGAGCTGTCCGAGGGAGGGGGCTGTTTGTGATGTTCCTGTGGGGTGCATTATCATCAGGGTCACTCTCTGAGCTGTCACAGGGATGGGGCAGTGTGTGATATCCTTGTGCATGTCATGCAAGCCCACTGGCATGTGGTTCCATCCTGATGCCAAGAAACAGAGCCCCAGATATGGGCAAAAAGTCTCACTTCCCTGTGGGTGTCTTGAGAGAGAAGAGGGCTGAGGGAGTAAACCTGGACAGTAAATCCGGAGTGGAGTCCCGTAGGCAGTTACCTGTTACTTATCAGGTAGTTTTCCAGCAACTCCTACAGCAGAGCAATACCAAACAGTACTGTTTTTTTTCCTTTCCTTTGGACAATACTAGCAATGCTGAGAGGGGGTCCTGATGCTCAGTGTCTCCATACTATTTGCCCAGGCCTGTGCCCTGGAGAGGACACTCCAGCTTTGTGGTTAAACATTAGCACAACACGGGAAGAAACAGTTGCTGATTGTAAGCTCTCACTCAATTGGTGTAGACTATGAGCACCAGGGGTTACTTCTGACAGTGAGAGAGATCATCATGTCTCATTGGATAACTACCACCCACTCAGTAACTGCTGTCCTGCCATGACCTACTTGCTTCAATGGATGCTTGGAGCTTAGAGAGTCATCTCTCAACAGGCAGTTCGATAATCTATGCACCAGGCAAGACAAACTTAACAAAGAAGACACCAGTCCTTCGCATCGCAAGCTGGAATGTGAGGACCATGAGTCCTGGCCTTACTGACAACCTTCTGCAGGTTGATGACACACACAAGACAGCTGTGATCGACAAAGAACTCACAAGGCTCAATGTGGACATTGCTGTTCAGCAAGAAACTAGACTCGTTCAAAGTGGATCCCTCAAAGAGAAACACTACACCTTCTTCTGGCAGGGGAAAGCCCAAGTGGCAACTCGTGGGTTTCACAGTAAAAAACACGCCACTTGCAATGAGTGAACCACCCACAGTAGGCTCAGAGAGACTTCATACTCTTCACTTGTCAACAAGCGCGGGCCCAGTTAATCTCATGTGCATCTATGTCCCGACACTCACCTCCACCCCAGATGTCAAGAATCAATTCTATGAGACACTTGACGCTGCCATCAATGGAATTCTCAGCACTGAGGGATTGTATCTTCTAGGAGATTTCAACGCAAGTGTGGGTACTGACTATAGCTTGGCCAACTAACATAGGGCACCAGGGGATTGGCAAGATGATCAAAAATGGACAGAGGTTGCTGGATCTATGCTGTCACCATGGACTCTGTGTGACAAACAGCTACTTCCAGTTCAAGCTGTGCCACAAGGTGTCCTGGAGCCATCCAAGATCACGCCACTGGCACCAGCTAGAACTTAACATCACCAGACGTACCACCCTCAGCAGTGTCCTCATCACTCACAGCTATCACAGCGCAGACTGTGACACTGACCACTCCCGAGTGCGTAGCAAGGTCAGGCTTCAGCCAAGGAAGCTTCACCCATCCAAGAAGAAAGGTCCTTCACGGATCAACACTTGCCGAACCACTGATCCAGAAAGGACCCAGGAGTTCCTCAACATCCTCGATCAGGCTCTTTCAGAAAACACCCAAGGCCTCAGTGCGGTGTCAAAGTGGAATCATCTGCACGCCACCATCTATAACTCTGCACGGGAAAAGAGATGGGAGGAATGCTGACTGGTTTGAGGCTTATTGGACTGAAATGGAGTCAGTTACTGTAACTAAGAAGAGAGCCCTCATGAACTACAAACCAGTCCCCAGCAAACAAACTCTCGATGCTCTCAGAGCTGCCAGAAACAAGTCTCTGCAGACTACTCGGCACTGCACCAATCAATACTGGTTAAGGCTCTGCAACAGCATACAATCTGCCGCTGAATCTGGGGGATGCCAGAGGGACATATGAAGGAATTCAACACACCAAGGTTCCTTAGACAGCACCTTCCATACCCGCAACCTCTACCAACTAGAAGGACAAGGGCAGCAAATTCATGGGGACATCACCACCTGCAAGTTCCCCTCCAAGCCACACACTATCGTGACTTGGAGCTCTCTCGCCTTTCCTTCACTGTCGCTGGGTGAAAATCCTGGAACTCCCTTCCTAACAGCACTGTGGGTGTACCAACCTCACATGGACTGCAGCGGTTCAAGAAGGCAGCTCACCACCACCTTCTCATGGGAAATGAGGGATGGGCAATAAATGCTGGCTCAGCCAGTGATGACCACATCACATGAATGAATAAAAAAAAAATTATGGAAGCAACGGGCCCAGCAGTAACTAAATCAGCACCTTTGAAGACAAAGCCAGGGACAATCATCACTGAACCTGACAAGCAGATGGAAAGGTGAGTGGAGCATTACCTTGAACTCTACATAACGGAGAACATTGTCATTGAAGTAGCTCTCAGCGCCATTCCAGACTTCCCTGTCATGGAGGAGTTCGACAGTGAGTCCACTATAATAGAGCTCAACAACGCCATTGACCGTCTTGCCAGTGGTAAAGCCCTGCGAAATGATGGTATTCCACCTGGAATCATCAAAAGTGGAAAAGCGGCTCTGCTGCAGCATCTCCATGAACTTCTGTGTCTCTGTTGGAATGAGAGATCTGCGCCTCTCAACATGCGTGATGCAAACATTGTCACCTTGTACAAAAATAAGGGGGAATCGCAGTGACTGCAGCAATTACCGAGGCATCTCCTTGCTAAGTATTGTGGGGAAGGTCTTTACTCACATTGCTCTGACCAGATTGCAGACCCTGGCATCACACATCTATCCTGAGTCTCAGTGCAGCTTCAGCGCTGGTAGATCGACAGTCGACATGATTGTCTCACTTCGGCAGTTACAAGAGAAGTACTGTGAACAGTACAGACCACTCTACATTGTCTTTATAGACATCACCAAGGCCTTCAATCTTGTCAGCAGAGACGGACTCTTCAAACTGCGATGGAACATAGGCTGCCCTCCTGAACTCTTGGGCGTCATCTCTTCTTTCCACGAGAACATGCACAGTACCATCAGTTACAATGGAGCAACACCAGATGCTTTCAAGATCAGCAGTGGGGTAAAGCAGGGCTGTGTCCTGGTGACAACTCTCTTAGAAACAGAGGAACATAGGAGGAGGCCATTTAGCCCATCGAGCCTGTACTGCCATTCAATTAGATCATGGATGATCCTCTGCCTCAACACCACTTTCCCGTGCTATCCCCATATCCCTTGATGTCATGAGTATCAAGGTTTCTATCAATTTCTGTCTTGAACATGCTCAATGATTGAACTTCCACATACCCCTGGGGTAGAGAATTCCAAAGATTCACCACCCTCTGAATGAAGAAACTCCACCCTATCTCAGTTTTAAATGGCCTTTTAAATGAAACTTTAAGGAATACAAGCCCAGTTTCCTCATCCCAGGGATTAGTCTGGTGACCGTCCATTGCACTCCCTCCATGGCATGTATATCCTTCTTTAGATAAGGAAACCAAAACTGTACACAATACTCCAGCGCAGTCTCACCAAGGCTCTATACAATTGCAGCAAGACATCTTTACTCCTGTACTCAAGACCCTTTGTGTGAAGGCCAACATACCATTTGCCTTCCTAATTGATTGCTGCACCTGCATGCGAGCTTTTCGTGTCTCATGAACAAGGACACCCAGGTCCCTTTGAACATCAACACTTCCCAAACTCTCACCATTTAAGAAATACTCTGTCTTTCTGTTTATTCTGCCAAAGTGGATAACTTCACACTTATTCATATAATGTTCCATCTGTCATTTCATTCAGTTATCCTCTCCAAGTCCCCTGGAAGCCTCCTTGTAAACTCCTCACAGCTCACATCCTTTACAATTAGCATACTCTTCTCCATGCTGCAATTGTACACTTTCAGTGACTCAGATGGGGGTGTCCACCTGCATACCAGAGCTGATGACAAGCTGTTCATCTTGGCAAGACTGCGCGCCAAGACTAAAATGAGTCAGTTCCTAGTCTGTGAGATGCTGTTTGCTGATGACGCTGTGCTGACATCCCATAATGAAATTCACTTGCAGCAGTTTGTATATCGGTTCTCCCTGGCCTGCAAGGAGTTTGGACTGATGATCAGCATCAAGAAGATGAAAGTTATGGGCCAGGACGTCGAGACTCCATCTTCCATCAAAATCGACAACCTCACTTTGGAGGATCAACAATCACCAGCAATCTGTCCCTTGATGCTGAAATCAGCACCAGGATTGTCAATGCTGCAGCTGTCATGTCAAAGTTGAGAAGACCAATGTGAACCAACAGCAAACTGACCAAAAATACGAAGCTCTGCGTGTACCAGGCTTGTGTTCTCAGCACCCTCCTTTATAGTTGAGAAGCATCAACAACTTATACAAGTCAAGAAAAGCAGCTGAACAGCTTCCACCTCCACTGTCTCAGATGGATATTGGGCATCTCCTGGCAGGACAGAGTGCCGAATGCAGAAGTACACCAGCGTGCAGGGATCCACAGCATGTTTGTCCTCTTGAGTCAGCGGTGACTCTGTTGACTGGGTCATGTGTGCTGAATGGATGACGGTCGCTTTGCCAAAGACATGCTCTGTGGTGAGCTTGCTATCAGCATGAGACCAACAGGTCACCCACGTCTATGATAAAAGGACATCTGCAAACGAGATCTCCAGCAGACTGGGAGTGCAGTCGATGCATGGGAAGTCCTTCCTGCTGACTGGAATTCCTGGAGAAAAGCATTCAGGAAGACGATGGGAAAAGCAGAGGACAAAAGAAATGGCCAGTTGGGGGGAAAGAGAGCTCAGAGGAAGGAAAAATTATCAGTCGACCTCGGGCCAATGATATTCATCTGTACCAGCTGTGGAAGGGATTGTCACTCACGAGTCATCCTCTACAGCCACAACAAACGATGTTTAATACAGAAGTGACCTACACGGCAGGCGTAGCCCATCGCCGTCCGAGACGGACAGTTGCCTATTACTATTACAGCGACAGCTACAACTACAAGAGCGGGTCAGAGGCTGGGAACTCTGCGGCGACTAACTCACCTCTTGACTCACCAAAGCCTGCCCACCATCTACAAGGCACAAGTCAGGAATGTGATGGAATACTCATGCCTGGATGAGTGCAGCTCCAACAACACTCAAGAGATTGACACCATCAGGTCAAAGCAGCCCACTTGATTGGCACCCCAGCCACCACCTTAAACATTCATTCCCTCTAGCACCAGTGCAGAGGCAGCAGTGTGCAACATTTACAATATGTACTGCAGCAACTTGCCAAGCCTCCTTCAACAGCACCTTCCAACCCACAAACTCAACCACCTAGAAGGACAAAGGTAGCCGACGCATGGGAACAACACCACCTTCAAGTTCCCCTCCAAGTCACACACCCTCCTGACTTGGCACTATACCGCCATTCCTTTACTGTTGCAGGGTCAAAAACCAGGAACACCCTCCCAAAAAGCACTGTGGAGGTGCCAGAGGACTGAACAGTGGCAAATGTGACTTCCTATTTCAACAAAGGGTGTAAGGGGTAACTACAGGCCAGTGTGATTAACAGCAGTGGTGAGTAAGATTTTAGAAACAATATTAGGGAAAAAATCAACAGTCACTTGGAGAGATTTGAGTTAATTGAGGAGAGTGAGCATGGATTTATAAATGGGAGTTCATGCTTGACTAACTGCATTTTTTGATGAACTAACAGGAAGATGATGCAGCGAATGTTGTTGATATGGATTTTAAGAAAGGATGGATGGATGGATTAAGAATGAATGATAAGGTAGCACATAAAAGGGTGGTTAACAAAATTGAGGTTCATGGAATAGGAGAGTCACTTCCAATTGGATAGAAAATTGCTTTAAGGACAGAAAATAGCGAATCATAGTAAATGGTTCTTTGTCAGACTGGAGGACAGTCGACAGTGGGTGTTCTCCAGTGGTCACTGCGAGAACCACTGCTTTTTCTGCTATATGTAAATGACTCGGATCTTGGAATATCGAGTAGAATCTCAAAATATACCGATAACACCAAACCTGGAGGAGTGGTAAACAGTGAGGATGATATGACCTGCCTGCAACAGGACAGTGATAGGCTAGCAGAATGGGCAGACAGGTGGCAGATAGAATTTAATAGTGACTCGTGTGAGGTGATGCACTTTATCAGAAGGAATTGGGAGAGACAATATATACTTAATAGCAAAGTTCTAAACAGAACTAAAAATAATGCACCTTGTCAGTGGCTTGTTGGTCCAGGGGTATGATTCCCACTTTGGGTGTCTGATTGGTTAATATGCGAGAGGTTAACAGACTAGCCCTTCTTCATTTGTGTTTTTAGTTGAAGGTCATCAATTGTTTGCAGCCTCACAGAAAGCGAAATTGACGTTCATACAGATCCTGTTTGAGGACCAGAGAACTGGATTCAAAGAGCCTGTTGACAAAATTGAAATGAACAAAATGTACAGGTCGCCAAGTGGGTGTCTGAAGGTGGAGCAGTAACTGAGAGCTGGATCCAAAAACAACATGACTAGTAGCTAGTATGGAATGGAATTCTTCTGTGTTTCTGTTGTTCGGTTTCGATTAGGGTGGCACAGTGGCGCAGTGGTTAGACCCACAACCTCACAGTTTCAGGGCCCTGGGCTCAATTCTGAGTACTGCCTGTGAGAGTTTGCAAGTTCTTCCTGTGTCTGTGTGGGTTTTTGCTGGGTGCTCTGGTTTCCTCCCCCCTCCAAAGACTTGCAGGTGATAGGTAAATTGCCCGTAGTGTAGGTAGGTGGTAGGGAATATGGGATTCCTGTCGGGTTAGTATAAATGGGTGGTTGTTGGTCGCCACAGACTTGGTGGGCCGAAGGGCCTGTTTCAGTGCTGTATCTCTAATAATAATATCTCATCGATTTTCTTGTTTTTCTCTTTTTTGATGCGTTTGAATAATTGTGGATCCTTCTTCAGGGTGTTTCCATTCACCAGGAAGCTCTGACCTCTGATGATGTTGATCATAATAAGCTTCTGATAGTTTTGGAACTGAGCAAATTTCCTTTGCTTGAGTCTGCAAGATGTAACTCAGTCTGACATGTGGATCCAAGGGAGGATTTGAAAGCCACCCCTGCATTGGAGCATACAGTTGTATCCATCCAATAAGAGAGTGAGTAGAAGTGACAGTTCAGTCAGTCGAATATGAGACTTTTAATCTCAGGGTTGTGAGTTTGAGTGCCATTCTGTTTGTCCCTTTTTTGGGGCTTCATTAGCAGAGAGTACAAGGAGTGTTTGAAATGAAATTCAACAACAGTATGAGAAAGTCTCACTTTGATTCAGGACTCTTCTCTCTGCAGCATCTCGCT